>NW_016804856.1:1129113-1152516 GCF_001698545.2 Rhinopithecus bieti
ATACATTTTCAAAAGTGTTTAAGCTGTTTTTTTTGAAACCGTAGCTAAAAACAAATAAGATTGCCTTTCATCAGTTGATCTTCAATATCTAATCGTTTCACATTTGTGAAAGAAAATTAGAATAAGAGACTTGGAGAGAGCACTGACCCCTCATCCCCCACTGAACTCCATTACTCCCATAGAGAAATTCTTGGACGTTTCCGTAAATTTTATCATTTTCTCTGTTTTCAATGGTTTTGTGCTGATGGAGTAAAAGTATGATTCGTTACAGTTTATTTCAAGGATGATCAATGTATTCTCTTGCATTTTCTGATTTTGATCTTGTGTAGTAATTGAATTTCCACTCTGTTCAAAAACAAATTTAAGACACTACTGTGGCTCAGTTTGACTAACTTTTGATGGATCAGTGATAAATGTTATGGGCAATTGTGGGAAGAGACAGTATCAAAATATGCAACATGCTATCTTTTATCTGTTTTGTGTAGACTGCTCAGAGCTCCTAAGTATACTTATCTCAAATATAATGATCCCTAAATTAAGAGAAATGGTATGGAAACAACCAACTGCTTATACTACTACTGATATATCTTGAATACTTCAGTATGGTACACAGATAATGCTTAAGGGACCCAGCAATGATTTTTTTTTTTTTTTTTTGAGACGGAGTCTCGCTCTGTCGCCCAGTCTGGAGTGCAGTGGCGCTATCTCCGCTCACTGCAAGCTCCGCCTCCCGGGTTTACACCATTCTCCTGCCTCAGCCTCCGGAGTAGCTGGGACTACAGACGCCTGCCATCTCACCCGGCTAGTTTTTTGTATTTTTTAGTAGAGACGGGGTTTCACCATGTTAGCCAGGATGGTCTCGATCTCCTGACCTCGTGATCCGCCCGTCTCGGCCTCCCAAAGCGCTGGGATTACAGGCTTGAGCCACCGCGCCACGCCTAGCAATGATGTTTTAACTCAACTTCTTACTAGGTACACATCCTAGGCTGATTGATATTATTAAATCCTCATAATCAATATAGTAGCAAGTAACTATGATTATTAAATTATTTAAATAACCCATACTTTAAGCATTATTATTTCAATATTTGTATATAATAAAATCTAAATAAATATTAGTTATTATCATTTTCATGATATTGATTGTATTACTGACCATTTGCTTATATGTGTAGAAAATGCCCTCATCAGTCTCTTGGAAAATAAACATATCAATCATATACACATATATATATTTTTTGTTAATGAACAAATGAGTCCAAATACGTATATATTTTCTCATGAATTTAAAAATATTAGATATTATTTACATATTATAATGACAATATCTGAAAGGATGCCATTAAGACTTCTAAATTTCAACTGTTTTAAGATTTTGTGATTATATGTTAAATTTATTGTTTAAAAATAGTAATAAAATAATATTTTCCTATATATTTTATGATTCAACAACACAGTACATAATGATAGGTGACCTAACAAGTACCTGAATATTGCCAATATTATTAAAAGTACAATTTCAATAAGTTGCTATCATTTGAAATCTATTGAATATCTTTAGTTAGCAAGATTCTGTGACTAGAATAGGCTTAGAATCATAGGAATTTATAAATAATTGACTTTTAAAATTCCAAACACATTTTGAAGAAAGCCTGGATGCAGATATATAGTTATGCACTCAAAACTGTCCAGGATTTCTCAAAAAAACTTTCTCTATTTCTCAGCTTTGGGAAAGTAGTAATATTAAATTGAAAATATGTAGAAAGCTAACTGGTATTAAAGCTTGATTCCTTGGAAAAGGCATGGTTAAAGAGGGTAAGATACAATTCTGTATGCAAATGTAGGCATAGTTCATTACTAGCCTATGATACCAGGCAAACAATACTATTTTCTGTCCCAATTATATTACATTTAATACGATGCAATAGTAGTTAATTTCTAGGACTATTGTAGGAACTAAATAGAAGAGTGCATGCATGTAACCTAACACATTAATCTTTCATAAATCCTGAGATTACTTCATGATTCTTTTTGTATTTCTATAATTAAATTAGAATTTTTTTTCTCATCATAAGCGGGGGAGGTTAAAATAAGTTGTCTAATGATGAGTTTTATATATCCAAAAGCTACTTTTTAAAAGGCAAATTGGGTCATGCCAATCTCCTGCCAAAAGCCTTGCAAAGTCTTCTTAAAATCAATAAAATATTTTATTGTTGTTAACGTAGGTCAATATTATCTATTCTTTAACCATTTGTTCATAGATATTGCATATATTGCACCCCCCTTTGGGTGGATCCAACATTTTTCACCTCCCACCCCTGTGCAGTCCCTTTTCTTACAGTGTTGACAGGATTGGTGACTTCCTCCTCACCAATAGAATATGGCAAAGATGATGGAATATGAACCCTTCGATTCTGTTATGCTAATTAAAGCTTCATCTTGTTTTCTCACTTATTCTAAAGTATTTTTATTCTAGATGATTTTAAAGAAGCCAGCTTCAGTGAATCTTAAATAAATCCTGCAAAAAACTTGAGTGAGCTTAAAAGTGGGCCCTTCCCCAACTCAGCCGATGGGGGACAACTCAGTCCTGATCGAAAACTTTACAGTCTCACTGAGTACCCAGATAAGCTCTTCTAGGACATCTGACTCACAGAAACTATTAAATAATAAGGGTATTTTTAAAAAATTCACTAAGTTTGTGGTAATTTGCTATATCACATAAAGAATCAACACAACTTGTTTACTAACAAGACTGCTTTTCTTTCTGTTCCTTCAACATAACAAGCTTGTGTGCTTGTCAGCTTTTTAACCCCACTCTACCAATTCCTACCAGTCCCAAACCTGCTGCCATTACCGATTCTCATTATTCTTCTTATGTTCTTCTTTGTCCTAACATATTTAAAGTTAATTTACTTTGAAACATTTATTATCTGACTTGTAGTTCCTATGTTTTCCCTGAATTTTGCTATATCCCAAGAATCCTATGTCCAGCTAGGAAGGGCAGAGGCTCAATGTTACTCTTCTGCAGTGCAGTTTATATCTGTGCAATTCCAATTGTCTTGCAATTTAATTCATGTAATTGAAGCTCATGCTTGAAGATTTATTCAGCAAAATAATGTATTTTATATATCCATAAATAACAAGTTACTGTGTATTAAGGCAAGATAAAATGGCATCAATTATCAGAGTATGTAATCATAAAATGTACAGTCCTATTAAACAAAATGGTGATTAAATATAAAATAAAATGCCAAATGAAGAGCTACATGGAGACTTTAGAATTCTTATTCTCTATGAAAAAAAGTGTAATAATTAAATTTTTAGACATAAATATGGAAATAGATTTTCTCAGAGATCGTGAGGCCTAAACTATATACTACTTACCAATATGTAATATAGGACATCTTCAAAAATTGTTATGCATTCAAATCTTGAATAACTTGTTTGATTCATTTTGGGTATATATTTGAATTATTTCAGCTGTGGAAATACAAAGAGGCACAAACATTCACATACAGCAAACATATTCAATCAAAGCATAATAGTTTCACAAAGATTAACCCAGAATTTTGTGATAAAGTGGAAAGTGATATTCTCTTAAGATTAGGGAGAAAAAAATACCCAAACCATCCTAACAGATTAAATCAAATACATTCAGAAAAAAAAAAAAAAAAAAAAAAAAACCCAAAAAAAAAAACTGATCCATTAAATAACAACTTAAAAGATGGGAGCTAATGTGATCATGATAGAGATATCTGCCAGGTAAAATCTGGAATTATTGTAAGAACTTCATGCCTAGAAATGCATTATGAAAAGTTAAAGCAAAATGAAAGAAAGCCAAATAATTCAATATTCTGAAATTAGGTGACTGATGTAAAAAAATCTAACTTGTTATTACTTAGTATGGCAAAAAATATTCATTACATAAATACATTATCCTCTACTGAATTAATCTCATTAATTTGTTCAACTTTTAAACTTTTCAAGCCCCATAAAAATATTAGGCATTGATAAAATGATCAATAAATATTTAATTAAATTATTGCTAATTTTATATCTCCTTGTAACCATTCAAGAGGTACAAATCACTGGAAAGTTGGCATAAACATCCCATTCTTTACTTAAATTTGCATGTCACAGTAAAAAGTAACGTGCTTGATAGTGTATTGAATTCCTGTACTTTTAGTTAGTATGAGTCAGTCTTCTATAATAACAATCTCTGATCCATTGTCACTAGTGGACTTATTGACCTAAAAATATGGAAACAGACCTGTGTTTTATTTTTGCAAGATACATCATCAGCACAGTACTCTGTAGCTCCAAGATATCTCTCATTTGAAGCTCTCTTTGTGGGCTTTGTAGATTACAGGATATACATATGCATACATATATAATATAAATACATACACATATATAATACACATATACATATGGAATATGGAAAAAAGAATATGGAACAATACAGGGTAAGAAATGATTGATTTGCTCATACATAATTTTCATAATCTAGTTAATCTACTAGTCTATTTAATGGTAAATACAGATCAACTTTTGTTGAAAGAAACGAACATGGAGCTAAATTGAATTCCTTAAAATAAAATTATTTTAGTTAATACAAGCTTACCTTTAGCCATTCTTCAAATTGACTGAACAAATCCAAGCATTAAAACTGTACATACCAAGTATTTTTAATTCTGTTCTTTAAAATAACCTTCATATCTACTTGGCCACAAATGCAACATGTTCCTATTGAGAGTATATCTGCTTTATCTCACCACTCGAATGAGTGTAATTAAGGTGGAGAAAACGAAATTTAGAGATTAAAAATCAATAGTATATCATACAAGAAAGTATAATTGTTTCAATGTATTTGCAATAAATATTCCATATCTGCTATGTGTATATATATACTATGTATATATGCGCATATGTGTATATATGTGTGTATACATATACACACAATATATTTATGTTAACAGTATATATATGCACACAATATATTTATGTTAACAGTGTGAACTTGAATTCTTCCTTAGTCTCTGCTGATTTTTGATGTGGGAAAGTTAATTTGCCTTACTAATCATGAATCTCTTCATATTTAAAACACAGAATCATATTCGCTTTATAAAGTTATTTTGAGGATCAAATGGTTAAATAAATTAAATGGGTAGGATATTGCTATTATTAGTTCAATGTTAGCCTACCAACAGTGTATAGCTTTTTATTTTGTATATATTTGCATTTGTTTTAAAGTCATTAATATTTAAATATAGCATATTAAATAAAATCAAAATTAAAAAGTTTATTTTGCTTATTTCTAATGCCATGTGTTTCAATGCCTACCTTTAAAAAAAGAAGTCCCTAGGGTAGAACATGTATAGTACAAATTTAATTCTGTTTAATGTTACAATTTACAATTGTAAATAAGGCAACATTTTTTTTTCTCTAAAGAGAAGCAACATTTTCCCAGTGGCAGAAAAGCCTTTCTCTCACCTGCCAAAAACAACTTCTCTGCCCCTGTTATTCCTCTAAGTTCTAAAGGTAAGTTTGGAGACTACATGAGTTATTATGTGCTTCTATTCTGTGAGTTACATACAACATATGCTTGTCTGAGGAGATTTCCAAATCTTGGTTATTATTAGTGAAACAATTTGGGGCATAAGCAGCCCAGAGAATAAACCCTGTCTTCATGGGCTGCACTGCATCTTCTCATTAAACATGGAGAAACTTCATCTTCCATTCAATTACAGATGCCTAAATAATATTTTTCCCCCTGGCAATCTAAGCTACATAAGTATTAAAGAGGGAAAATAAAAGTTATCTCATCTTTCTAAATAGCATGCATTTCTTACGTTTCAGTCACAAAATGCTGTCAACCAACTATGAGTGTGTAAGTGACTCACTGGTCAGGGAGATAGCACAATTGTCTTTTGAGAAATGTTGAATGATTTAAAACTCATGATCTGAAATAAAACATGAATCCCTAAGGATTATTGGAGGGCTTATCTGTAAGAGCTCACGGAAAGCAATATATTATTGGCTATGTACTCTTTGAGCAGGCTTATTCCAGGGTCTTAGCCACTCCTGGTTTTTATACATTATTACCTGTTCAGAGAACGAGATACCTATCTAGAGTCATAAAGATGCCATTAAGAAGACAGTATCTGGGGTTGTGATAAGTAAGCTACTGTCTCTCTGAATTCATAAGTTTTTCAAACTCAACTGAACTCTCACAAAATCTAGACATTTATTTTATTCATCTTTTTTGTTTTTTGCCTCACCTACCACATATCCCATGAAAGCTATCTAGAATCCTTCCCACTTACCTAATACACCCAAACATACCTTTCCTAGCAGACGAAGGCCATTTCTCAGCTTTCAAAACTACATCTTTGGAGGATTAGGGAAGGAAGGGGAGAAATTAACATTTGTTGAAAGTCTATTATAAAATTAAAATAACTATAGATATTAGTATCATTTTTCTAGCTTATGGATGAGAATTTGAGAAATCAAGTGGGTATTTGAGGGTCGCACACATTCAGTGAATTAGAGTACAAATTCTAAGTCAACTTGGTCTAATGCCAATATCTAAGCCGCCTTCCAAAAAGCACAGCTCAGCTCTTTTTTGCCAAGGCTATGCGTCTTTCTACCTGTGTTCTGAATCCTTTCTTTCTGCCCTACCCAAGACTTAACTTCATCCACTTATTGTCTTTCCTGCTCATATTTCCAGTTCTTTTCTCAAATAACTATTTTAAAGTTAAATTAGTTCTTGTCTCCTATAGTAAAAGCACAACAATTAAAAATGGCCTTTGATTCTTCTATACTTTTACCACAATCCAATCTGTTTTTTTCACTGCCATGTTATTTAAAAGAAAGATCTATGCTAATATTCACTGTCTCAGAAATCCCTTTCTATGTGATTCCTACTTCCCCATCTTCTATAAAATGTTTATCATGAGATTATCAATTGTTATGCATTTACTTATTTAAATGTTTCCCTTTTAAAAGCATTCATGAACAATTCTTGTTTTTTGGTGTCTTCTACAACATATTTTGTTTATTTTAGAAAAATAATACCTACAATACATTGTGTGCTAGTGACATCATTATTATATCTAATACTTTTAAATTTTTAAAATATTTTTGTGGGTACCTACTAGGTGAAAATATTTATGGGGTACATGAGATATATTGATACAAGCATGCAGTGTAAAATAAGCACATCATAGAGAATGGGAGTATCCATCCCCTCAAACATTTATCTTTAAGATATTTTAAAATATACAATTCAGTAATTATTGCCTATAGTCAACCCATTGTTCTATCAAATAATAGATCTTATACTTTCTTTCTAGTAATTTGTACCCATCAGCCATCCCCATCCCACACTAAGTCACACACTACGCTTCTCAGTCTCTGGTAGCCATACTTTTACATTGAGTTCAATTGTTTTGGTTTTTAGATCCCACAAATAAGTGAGAACATGCAATGTTTGTCTTTCTGTGCCTGGCTTATTTCATTTAACATATTGATCTCCAGTTCCATCCATGTTGTTGCATAGGACAGGATGTCATTTTTTTTTATGGCTGAAAAGTACTCCATTGTATATATGTATCATGTTGTTTAAAGTCCATTTATCTGTTGATATACACATAGGTTTCTTCCAAATCTTAGCCATTGTAAACAGTATTGCAACAAGCATGGGAGTGCACATATCTCTTTGATGCACTGATTTCTCCTTTTGGGGGGTTAATACCCAGCAATGACACTGCCAGATCTTATAGTAGCTCAATTTTTAGTTTTTTTGAGGAACCTCCAAACTGTTCTCCATAATGGTTGTATTAATTTACATTCCCTCCAATATTGTATGAGGCTTCCTTTTTCTCCAGGTCCTCATCAGCACTTATTGTTGCTTGTCTTTTGGATCTAAACTATCTTAACTGGGGTGAGATGAAATCTCATTGTAGTTTTGATTTGCATTTCTCTGATGATCAATGATTTTGAGCACCTTTTCATATGCTTGTTTGCCATTTGTATGTCCTTCGAGAAATGTCTGTTCAAATCTTTTGGCCATTATTTGAATTGAATTATTAGATTTTATCCTAAAGTTGTTTGAACTCCTTATACAATTATTAATCCCTTCTCAGAGGTGTAGTTTGCAAATATTTTCTTCCACTCTCTGGATTGTCTCATCACTTTGTTGATTGTATTCTTTGCTGTGCAGAAGCTTTCTAACTTGATGTAATCCCATTGTCCATGTTTGCTTTGGTTGCCTGAGCTTGTGGGTTATTGCTCAAGAAATCTTCACCCTTACCAATCCAATGTCCTGGCAAATTTCCCCAATGTTTCCTTGTAGTTAATTTCATGGTTTCAGATCTTGGATATAAGTCTTTAATGCATTTTGATTTGATTTTTGACTGTGGCAAGAGATAGGGGTTCAGTTTCATTCTTTTGAATATGGATATCCAGTTTTCCCAGCACCATTTATTGAAGACAATGTCTTTTCTCCAGTGAACATTTTTGGCATCTTTGTCAAAAATGAGTTCGCTGTAAGTGTGCAGATATGTTCCTGGGTTCTCTGTTCTGTTCCATTCATCTATGTGTCTGTTTTTCTAACAGTACCATGCTACTTTGGTTACTACAGCTCTGTACTATAATTTGAAGCCAGGTAATATGATTCCTCCACTTTCGTACTTTTTGCTTAGGATAGCTTCAGATATTCTGAGTCTTTTGTGATTTTATATGATTTTTAGGATTGTTTGTTTCTATTTCTGTGAAGAATGTCATTAGTATTTTGATAGGAATTGCAATGAATCTGTAGATTGTTTTGGATAATATGGACATTTCAACAATATTTATTCTTTTGATCCATGAAAATGGAATATTTTTACATTTTTGGTGTCTTCTTCAATTCTTTCATTAGTCTTTTATAGTTTTCATCATAGAAATCTTTTACTTTCTTGGTTATTTTCTTTGTATTTTATTTTATGTGTGGCTATTATAATAGAATTCTTGGCCGGGCGCGGTGGCTCAAGCCTGTAATCCCAGCACTTTGGGAGGCCGAGGTGGGCGGATCACGAGGTCAGGAGATCGAGACCATCCTGGCTAACACGGTGAAACCCCCATCTCTACTAAAAAGCACAAAAAACTAGCCGGGCGAGGTGGCAGGCGCCTGTAGTCCCAGCTACTCGGGAGGCTGAGGCAGGAGAATGGCGTGAACCCGGGAGGCGGAGCTTGCAGTGAGCTGAGATCCGGCCACTGCACTCCAGCTTGGGCGACAGAGCGAGACTCCGTCTCAAAAAAAAAAAAAAAAAAAAAAAAATTCTTTTAATTCTTCTTCACATTTTTCACTGTCAACATATAGAAATGCTACTAAGTTTTGTATGTTGATTTTGTATTCTGTAACTTGACTAAATTTGCTTATCAGTTCTAATATTTTTCTTGTGAAGTCTTTAAGTTTTTTCTAAATATAAGATCATATTTTCAGCAAACAAGGATAATTTCAATTCTTTCTTTCCAATTTAGATGCCCTTTATTTTATTTCTCTTCTCTGATGAGTTTAGTTAGGAATTCCAGTACTATGTTAAACAACAATGGTGAAAGTGGACATCTTTGTCATGTTCCAGATCTTGCAGGAAAGGTTTCAGTTTTTCCCAGTTCAGTATGATACTAGCTGTGGGTCTGTCATTATGGCTTGTATTACATGGAGGTATGTTTCTAATATGCCCATATATTGAGGGTATTTATTATTAAGGGATGTTGAATTTTATCAGGTACTTTTTCAGCAATTGAAATAATCATAAGGTTTTTATCTTTCATTCTGTTGATATAATGGACTATGTTGATTGATTTTCCATATGTCAAACCATCTTTGTATATCAGGGATAAAACCCACTTGGTCATGATGCATGATCTTTCTAATGTATTGTTGAATTTTGTTTTCTAGTATTTTGTTGGGGATATTTGCATCAATATTTATCAGAGATATTTGTCAGTAGTTTTCTGTCTTTTTTTTTTTTTTTTTTTTTTTTTTTGGAGTGTTTTGGTTTTGGTATCAGGGTCATAAAATCTCATAGTATAAGTTTGAAAATATTCCCTCTTTTTTTGCAGAACAGTTTGAGTAAGATTGACATTAGTTCTTCTTTAAATGTTTGGTATAATTCAGAAGTAAAACCATGGGTCCTGGGCTTTCCCTTACTAGGAAACTTTTTATTATGGCTTTGATATTATAACTTGTTATTGGTCTGTCCGGGTTTTGAATTTCTTCCTAATTCAATCTTGATAGGGTGCAGGTATCTAGACATTTTTTCATTACTTCTGGATTTACCAGTATATTGGCATGTATTTGCTCATAGTAGCCATTAATGATCCTTGGAATTTCTGTGGTGTCAGTTGTAATGTATATTTTTTATTTCTGATTTTATCTATTTGGATTTTCTTATTTTTTTTCACAGACTGGCTAAGGGTTCATCAATTTTGTTTAAATATTCAAGAAACCAACTTTTTGTTTTATTAATTTTTTATGATTCATCATTTCAATTTTATTTATTTTTGCTCTCATCTTTATTATTTCTTTTGGTCTACTAATTTTGGGTTTGGTTTGCTCTTGTCTTTCTAGTTCTATGTGAGATGTATCATTAGACTGTTTATTTAAAAAGTTTTTCTCTTTTTTGATGTAGACTCTTATAGCTATCAACTTCCCTCTGTTTACTGCTGTTTCTGTATGCCTTAGGTGTAGTCATGTTTTGTTTCTATTATCATTTGTTTTAAAATTTTTTAAAAATTTTCTTCTTAATTTTTTCATGAACCCAATGGTCATTCAGGAACATATTGTTTAATTTACATGTATTTGTATAGTTTCCAAAACTTCTCTTGTTATTAATTTCCAGTTTTACTCCATTGTGGTAAGAGAAGAAACTTGATATTATTTTAGTTTTTTACATTGTTTAAAGACTTGGTTTATGTCTTAACATATTGCTTATTCTAGAGAATGTCCATGTGCTGAGGAAAATAATGTGTAATCTGCAGCTCTTGGATGAAATGTTCTGTAAATATCTGTTAGATCAATTTGGTCTATGGTGCAGACATTAAATGTAAATGGGCTAAATGCCCCAATTAAAACACACAGACTGGCAAATTGGATAGAGTCAAGACACATTGGTGTACTGTATTCAAGAGACTCATCACATGCGCAAAGACACATATAGGCTCAGAATAAAGGGCTGGAGGAAGTTTTACAAAACAAATGGAGAGCAAAAAATAAAAAAATTAAAAAAAATAAAAATAAAAAAAAAACAGAGGTTGCAATCCTAGTCTCTGATAAAGCAGACTTTAAACCAACAAAGGTCAAAATAACAAAGAGGAGCATTACATAATGGTAAAGGGATCAATGCAACAAGAACAGCTAACTATCCTAAATATATATGCACCCAATACAGGAGCACCCAGATTCAGTTCTTAGAGACCTACAAAGAGACTTAGACCCCCCACACAATAATAGTGGGAGAATTTAACACTTCACTATCAATATTAGATCAGTGAGACAAAAAATTAACAAGGATATTCAGGACTTGAACTCAGCTCTGGACCAAGCAGCCTAAGACATCTACAGAACTTTCCACCCCAAGTCAACAGAATATACATTCTTCTCAGCATGAAATCAAACTTATTCTAAAACTGAACACATATTTGAAAGTAAAACAATCCTCAGCAAGTACAGAAGAATAGAAATTATAACAAACAGTCTCTCAGACCACAGTGCAATAAAATTAGAACTCAGGATTAAGAAACTCACTCAAAACCACACAATTACATGAAAACTGAATAACCTACTCTTGGATAACTACAGGGTAAATAACGAAATTAAGGCAGAAATAAATAAGTTATTTGAAACCAATGAGAACAAAGATACAACATACCAGAATCTCTGGGACACAGCTAAAGCAGAGTTTAGGGGTAAATTTACAGCACTAAATGTCCACAGGAGAAGGTGGGAAAGACGTAAAATCGATACCCTAACGACAAGAAATAACTAAGATCAGAGGAGAACTAAAGGACATAGGTAAACAAAAAACACTTCAAAAAATTCATGAAGCCAGGAGCTGGTTTTTTGAAAAGATTAACAAAATAGATGGACCACTAGCCAGACTAATAAAAAAGAAAAGAGAGAAGAATCAAATAGATTAAAAAAATGATAAAGGGGATATCACCACAGATCCCACAGAAGTACAAACTACCATCAGAGAATACTATAAATATCTCTATGCCAATAAACTAGATAATCTAGAAGAAATGGATACATTCCTGGACACATACACACTCCCAAGACTAAACCAGAAGGAAGCCAAATCCCTGAATGGACCAATAACAAGTTCTGACATTGATGCAGTAATTAATAGCCTACCAATTAAAACAAAGCCCAGGACCAGATGGATTCACATGGAATTATACCAAAAGTACAAAGACGAGCTAGTGTCATTCTTTCTGAAACTATTCCAAACAATAGAAGTGTTACTCATTTTATGAGGCCAGCATCATCACAATAAAAAAAAAAAAAAAAAAAAAAAAAAAAACCTGGCAGAGGCACAATGAAAAAAGAATTTGAGGCCAATATCCATGATGAACATTGATGAGAAAAGTCTCAATAAAATACTTACAAACCAAATTCAGCAGCACATCAAAAAGCTTATCCACCATGATCAAGTGGGCTTCAACCCTACGATGCAAGTCTGGTTTAACATATGCAAATCAATAAACATAATCCATCACATAAACAGAGCCAATGTCAAAAACCCCAAGATTATCTCAGTAGATGCAGAAAAGACCTTCAATAAAAATCAACACCCCTTCATGCTAAAAACTCTCAGCAAACGTGGTATTCATGGAATGCATCTCCAAATAATAAGAGTTAGTTATGACAAACCCATAGCCAATATCATACTGAATGGGAAAAAGCTGTAAGTATTCCCTTTGAAAACCAGCACAAGACAAGGATGAACTCTCTCACCACTCCTATTCAACATAGTGTTGGAAGTTCTGGCCAGAGCAATCAGGCAAGAGAAAGAAATAAAATGTATTCAAACAGGAAGAGAGGAAGTCACATTGTCTCTGTTTGCAGATGACATGATTGTATATTTAGAAAACCCCATCATCTCGGCCCAAAATCTCCTTAAGCTGATAAGCAATTTCAGCAAAGTCTCAGGATACTAAATCAATGTGCAAAAATCACACACATTCATATACACCAATAACAGGCAAACAGAGGGCCAAATCATGAATGAACTCCCATTCACAAATGCTACAAAGAGAATAAAATTCCTAGGAATAAAACTTACAAGGGATGTGAATGACCTGTTCAAGCAGAACTACAAGCCATTGCTCAAGGAATTAAGAGAGGACACAAACAAATGGAAAAACATTCCATGCTCATGGATAGGAAGACTTAATATCATGAAAATGGCCATACTGCCCTAAGTAATTCATAGATTCAATGTTAGCCACACCAAGTTACCATTGAATTTCTTCACAGAAACAGAAACAACTACTTTAAATTTCATATGAAACCAAAAAAAGAGCCCGTATAGCCAAGAAAATCCTAAGCAAAAAAGAACAAAGCTGGAGGCATCACACTACCTGACTTCAAACTATAATCTAAGCCTACAGTAACCAAAATAGCACGGTACTGGTACCAAAACAGATATATAGACCAATGGAACAGAACAGAGGTCTCAGAAGTAATGCCACGCATCTACACCCATCTTATCTTTGACAAACCTAATGAAAACTAGCAATAGGGAAAGGATTTCCTATTTAATAAATGGTGTTGAGAAAACTGGCCAGCCATATGCTGAAACTGAAACTGGACCCCTTCTTTACACTTCATATAAAAATTAACTCAAGATGGATTAAAGACTCAAATTAATACCTAATACCATAAATGCCCTAGAAGAAAACCTAGGCAATACTATTCAGGACACAGACATGGGCAAGTCCTCATGACTAAAACACCAAAAGCAATGGCAACCAAAGCCAAAATTGATGAATGTGTTATAATTAAACTAAAGAGCTTCTTCACAGCAAAAGAAACTATCTTCAGAGTGAACAGGCAACCTACAAAATGGGAGAAAATGTTTGCAATCTATCCATCTGACAAAGGACTAATATCCAGAATCTACAAGGAACTTAAACAAATTTGCAAGAAAAAAACAACCCCAATAAAAAGTTGGCAAAGGATAAGCACAGACACTTCCCAAAAGAAGTTATTTATGCAACCAATGAACATATGAAAACACTCATCATCAGTGGTCATTAGAAAATGCAAACCAAAACCACAATGAGATACCATCTCAGGCCAGTTAGAATGGTGATCATTAAAAGTTAGGAAACAGCAGATGCTGGAGAGGATGTGGAGAAATATGAACACTTTTACATCGTTAGTGGGAGTGTAAATTAGTTCAACCATTGTGGAAGATAGTGTGGCAATTCCTCAAGGATCTAGAACCAGAAATAACATTTGACCCAGCAATCTCATTACTGGGTATATACTCAAAGTATTATAAATCATTCTACTATAAAGAGACATGGACATGTATGCTTATTGCAGCACTGTTCACAATAGCAAAGACTTGGAACCAACCCAAATCGTCATCAATGATAGGCTGGATGAAAATAATGTGGCACCTATACATGATGGAATACTTACAGTCATAAAAAAGGATGAGTTCATGTCCTTTGCAGGGANCTACAAGGAACTTAAACAAATTTGCAAGAAAAAAACAACCCCAATAAAAAGTTGGCAAAGGATAAGCACAGACACTTCCCAAAAGAAGTTATTTATGCAACCAATGAACATATGAAAAACACTCATCATCAGTGGTCATTAGAAAAATGCAAACCAAAACCACAATGAGATACCATCTCAGGCCAGTTAGAATGGTGATCATTAAAAGTTAGGAAACAGCAGATGCTGGAGAGGATGTGGAGAAATATGAACACTTTTACATCGTTAGTGGGAGTGTAAATTAGTTCAACCATTGTGGAAGATAGTGTGGCAATTCCTCAAGGATCTAGAACCAGAAATAACATTTGACCCAGCAATCTCATTACTGGGTATATACTCAAAGTATTATAAATCATTCTACTATAAAGAGACATGGACATGTATGCTTATTGCAGCACTGTTCACAATAGCAAAGACTTGGAACCAACCCAAATCGTCATCAATGATAGGCTGGATGAAAATAATGTGGCACCTATACATGATGGAATACTTACAGTCATAAAAAAGGATGAGTTCATGTCCTTTGCAGGGACATGGATGAAGCTGGTAACCACCATTCTCAGCCAACTAACACAGGAACAGACAACCAAACACCACATGTTCTCTCTCATAAGTGGGAGTTAAACAATGAGAAGACATGGACACAGGGAGGGGAACATCACACACGGGGGCCTCCCTGCCAGGGGCGGGGAGCTAGGGGAGGCATAGCATTAGGAGAAATATGTAATGTAGATGATGGGTTGATGGGTGCAGCAAACTATGATTTCACGTTATACCTATGTAACAAACCTGCATTTTCTGCACATGTATTCCAGAACTTAAAGTATAATTAAAAAAGGGAGCATACATTTTAAATTGTTATATACGCTTGCTGACTTGACATCTTTATCATTATATAGTTACCTTTTTTGTCTCATCATATAGTTTTTGTCTTGAAATCTATTTGGTCTGATATAAGTATAGCCTCTCCTGACTTTTTTGGTTCCATTGGCATAGAATATCATTTTTTATCTCTTTATTTTCAGTCTGTGTGTGTCTTTATAGGTGAAGTGTGTTTACTGTAGGCATGAGATCAATATGTCTTGTTTATTCACCTACTCAGTTAGTGAATCTCTTTTGATTGGAGATTTTTGTCCATTTACATTCAATGTTATTACTGATGAGTAAGAACTTACTCTTGTCATTTTGTTATCTGTTTTCTGTTTGCTTTGCGGTATTATCTGCCTTCTTTTTTTTTTTTTTCTGTCTTCTTCTAGTGAACCAGATTGTCTTTGGTGAAATTATTTTTTTCCTGTAATTTTTTTTTTTTTGCATATGCATTGTGTGTTTAGTAGTGTGAGGTTACCATGAGGCTTTCAAATACTAAACCCGTTATTTTAACCTGATAACAATACTATTTTCACAAATAAATAAGCAAAAGAGAACTGTTAAAACTCTACACTTAAACTTCATCTCCCTGCTTTTAACTTTTTGTTGTTTCTATTTGTATCTTATTGTATGGACTGTGTCTTGAAAAGTTGTCATACTTATTTTTTGATTGATTTATTGTTTAGTCTGTCCATTTAGGGTAAGAGTAGTTTATACACCACACTTACAGTGTTATAATATTCTGTGTTTTTCTGTGTACTTCCTATTACCCCTGAGCTTTATACCTTCAGGTGATTGCTTATGGCTCATTAATGTCCTTTTCTTTCTGATTAAAATGCTCCTTTTAGTATTTTCTGTAGGGCAGGTATGGTATTAATAAAATGTTTCAGCTTTTTGTTTGTCTAGGAAAGTCTTTATACCTCCTTCATGTTTGAAGGATGTTTTCACCAGATACTCTATTCTAGGGTAAAATATTTTTTCCTTCAGCACTTGAAATATGTCATGCTTCTCTCTCCTGGCCTGTAAAGTTTCCTCTGAAAAGTCTGCTGTCAGACATATTGATGCTCCATGGTATGTTATTTGCTTCTCTTCTCCGGCTGCATTTAGAATCCTTTCTTCATCTTGACCTTGGGGAGTCTGATTGCTTAATGCCTTAAGGTAGTTTTTTTGGGGTTAAATCTACTTGGTATTCTGTAACTTTTTGTACTTGGATATTGATGTCTTTCTTTAGGTTTGGGAAGTTCTCTATTATTACCACTTTGAATAAACCATTTACTCCTACCTCTTTCTCTACCTCCTATTTAAGGACAATAACTATTAGATTTGGCTTTTTGAGGCTATTTTTTAGATCCTACATATATGCTTCATTGTTTTTTATTCTTTTTTCTTTTGCCTCCTCTGACTGTGTATTTTCAAATAACCTGTCTTTAAGCTCACAATTCTTTCTTCTGCTTGATCAATTCTGCTTTTGAGAGACTCTGATACATTCTTTTGTTTGCCAACTGTATTTTCTAGCTCCAACATTTTTGCTTCATTCTTTTGAATTATTTCAATTTCATTGTTAAATTTATCTGGTAACATTCTGATTTCCTTCTCTACGTTATCCTGAATTTCTCTGAGTTTTCTCAACATGGCTATTTTTGATTCTCTCTCTGAAAGGTCACATATCTCTGTTTCTCCAGTATTGGTACCTGGTGCCTTATCTCATTTGCTGGGGTAATGTTTTCCTGGCTGGTGTTGATGCTAGGAGATGTTCTTCAGTGTCTGCACATTGAAGAGTTAGGTATTTATTGTAGTCTTCACTATCTGGATTTACTTGTAGCCATCCTTCTTGGAAACAGTTTTCCGATATTTGAAAGATCTAAGCTCTATCTGCTTTATGGGGCACACCAAGCCCAGTACTTGTGTGGTACTGCAGACTTGTAGAGGTACATCCTTGGTGGTCTTGGACAAAATCGAGGAGAATTCTCTGTTTTACCAGGTAGACACTTGTGTTCCCTTCCTTTGTCCCAAACAGGCAAAATCTTTCTCTCTGTCTGTTCTGAGCCACCTAAAGTTGGAGGTGGAGTGACACAAGCACTCCTGTGGCCATCAGTACTATGACTGCTCTGAGTCAGACCTGAAGCCAGCGCAGTGCTAGGTCTTTCCCAAGGCCTGCTGTAACCACTCTTTGGCTACTGCCCATGTTTGCTTAAGGCCCTGGATCTCCATAATCAGCAGATGGGAAACAAGGTCTCTGTCTTGCCCTTCACAGCAGTGAGGTTTCCCATGCTCTGGGTGGGTCCAGAAGTTTCATCTAGGAGTCAGGGACTAAATTCAAAAACCTTGGAAGTCTACCTGTTATATAATATTGTGTTATGTCATATTGTGGCTGAACTGACACTCAGACAGCAAGATGCAGCCCTTCCCACTCTTCTCTCCTTTTCCCAAAAGGAAAGGAGCCTCACACCATTGCCACTGCCATCTAAGGCCACAAGGAGCACTGACAGATTATAACCAATGTTCCATTAAGCCCCAAGGTCTCTTCATTATTATTTTTAAATTTTCAATTTTTATTTTATGTTCAGGGGGACATGTACAAGATATGCAAGTTTGTTTCATAGGTAAAAGTTTGCCATGCTTGTTTACTCTAAAGATAATCCTATTACCCTGGTATTAAGCCCAGCATCCATTAGCTATTCTTCCTTATGCCCTCACTCCTCCCCCAAGCCCCCATTCTCTGACCAGACCCAGTGTGTGATGTTTCCCACCTCCTTGTGTCCATGTGTTCATGTGTTCTCATGATTTAGCTCCTACTTATAAGAGAGAACATGTGGTATTTGATTTTCTGTTCTTGCATTAGTTTGCTAAGGATAATGGCCTTCAACTCCATCCATGTCCCTGCAAAGGACATGATCTCATTCCTCTCTATGGCTGCATAGTATTCCATGGTGTATATGTAACACATATTCTTTATCCAGAGTATTATTGATGAGCATTTAGGTTGATTCCATGTTTTTGTTACTGTGAATAGTGCTGCAATGAACATATGCATACATGTGTCTTTATAATGGAATGATTTATATTCCTTTTTGTATGTACTCAGTAATGGGATTGCTGGGTCAAATGGTATTTCTGCCTCCAGGTCTTTCAGGAATTACCACTCTGTTTCCAGGATGCTTAAACTAATTTATACTCTAACCAACAGTAAAAAGGTGTTTCTTTTTCTCCAAAACCTTGCCAGCATCTGCTGTTTTTTTGCTTTTTAGTAATAGCCATTCTGACTGGTATGAGAGGGTATCTCATTGTGGTTTTGATTGGCATTTCTCTAATGATCGGTGATGTTGAGCTTCTTTTCATGTTTTTTGTCTGCATGTATGTTTTCTTTGGAGAAGTGTCTGTTCATGTCCTTTGCATACTTTTTAATGGGGTTGTTTATTTTTTTCCTGTAAATGTATTTAAGTTCCTTATAGATGCTGAATATTAGACCATTGTCAGATGAATAGATTGCAAAATTTGTTTCCCATTCTGTAGGTTGTTTGTTTACTCTGCTAATAAGTTCTTTCACTGTGCAGAAGCACTTTAATTAGATCCTATTTGACAATTTTTGCTTTTGCTGCAGTTGATTTGGCATCTTCCTCATGATACCTTTGCCTGTACCCATGTTCTGAATGGTATTGCCTAGATTTTCTTCTAAGGATTTTATTTATGTAAATGGGTTTTACATTTAAGTTTTTAATTTGTCTTGAGTTGATTTTTGTATATGGTGTAAGAAAGGGGTCCAATTTCAGTTTTCTGCATATGGTTAGTCAGTTCTCCCAGCATCATTTATTAAATAGGGAATTCTTTCCCCCATTGACTGCTTTTGTCAGGTTTGTTGAAGATCAGTGATTGTAGGTGTGCAGTCTTATTTCTGGGTTCTATATTTTGTTCCATCAGTGTATGTGTCTGTTATCATACCAATACCATGCTGTTTTGGTTACTGTAGCCCTGTAGTATAGTTTGAAGTCAAGTAGCATGATGCCTCCAACTTTGTTCCTTTTGCTTAGAGTTACCTTAGCTATTCAGACTTTGTTTTGGTTCCATAAGAATTGGAAAATAGTTTTTTTCTGGTTCAATGAAAAAATGTCAAGGGTAGTTTAATGGGAATAGCATTGAATCTATAAATTGTTTTGACAGTATATTTCTTCCTCTCCATGAGCATAGACTGTTTTTCAATTTGTTTATGTCACCTATAATTTCTGCAAACAGTAGTTTGTAGTTGTCCTTGAAGAAGTCCTTCCCTTCTCTTGTTAGCTGTATTCCTAGGTATTTTCTCCTTTTTGTCAGTATTGTGAATGGAAGTTCATTTGTGATTTGACTTTTGGCTTGTCTGATGTTGCAGTACAGAAATGCTAGTGATTTTTGCATATTGACTTTGTATCCTGAGACTTTGCTAAAATTGCTTATCAGCTTAAGCTTGCAATGGGTTGCAATGATGGGGTTTTCTATATATAGGATCATGTCATCTGCAAACAAAGTTTGACTTCCTCGCTTCTGATTTAAATACACTTTATTTCTTTATCTTACCTGATTGCCCTGGCCATAACTTCCAATACTACATCGAACAGAAGTGGTGAGAGAGGGCAATCGTGTCTTGTGCTGGTTTTCAAGGGGAAGGATTCCAGCTTTTGCCCATTCAGTATGATATTGCCTTTGGGTTTGTCATATATGGTGCTTATTATTTTGAGGTACATTCCTTCAATATCTGTAGTCTCTCAGACAAAAGCACAATCAATTTAGAACTCAAGATTAAGAAATTCAGTCAAAACCATATAACTACATGGAAATTGAAAAACCTGCTCTTGAATGACTTTTTGGGTAAATAATGAAATTAAGGTAGAAATCAAGAAGTTCTTTGAAAGTAATGAGAACAAAGACACAATGTACAAGAATCTCTGGGACACAGCTAAAGCAGAATTAAAAGGAAAATTTATAGCACAAAATGGCCACACCCAAAAGCTAGAAAGATCTTATGTTAACAACCTAACATCACAACTAAAAGAACTGAAGAACCAATAGGAAACAAACTCCAAAAGTAGCAGAAGACTAGAAATAACGAAGATCAGAGATAAACTGAAGGAGCTGGACACACACACACACACACACACACACACAAACCTTAAAAAATTAATACATCCAGAAGGTGGTTTTTGAAAAAATTAATAAAATACATAGATTACTAGCTAGACTAATAAAGAAGAAAAGAGAGAAGAGTCAAATAAACACAATCAGAAGTGATGAGGAAGATATCACTACTGACCCCACAGAAATACAATCACCAGAGAATATTATAAACACCTCTCTGTACATATACTAGAAAATCTAGAAGAAATAGATACATTCCTGGACACATACACCTTCCCAAGACTGAACTAGGAAGAAATTAAATCCCTGAATAGATCAGTAATAAGTTCTGAATTTGAGGCAGTAATAAATAACCTACCAACCAAAAAGATCCCAGGATCAGAGAGATTCACAACTGAATTCTACCAGAGGTACAAAGAAGAGCTGGTACCATTCCTACTGAAACTACTCCAAAAAATTTAAAAGGAAGGACCCCTCCATAACTCATTCCATGATGCCAACATCAACATCACCCTGGTACCAAAACCTGGCAGAAAAAAAAAAAAAAAAAAAAAGAAAAGAAAGAGAAAAGAAAACTTCAGGTCAATATCCTTGGTGAACATTGATGCAAAAATCCTCAACAAAATACTGGCAAACTGAATTCAGCAGCACATCAAAAAGCTTATCCATCATGGTCAAGTAGGCGTCATCCTCAGGATGTAAGGCTGGTTCAGCATATGCAGATCAGTAAATGTGATTCATCACATAAACAGAACTAAAGACAAAAACCACATAATTATCTCAATAGAGGCAGAAAAGACTTTTGACAAAATTCAACATCCCTGCATGTTAACAACTCCCAAGGTCTCTTAAGTCATCTTGTGGTGAACACTGCCTGTTCTGGAACTCATCTTTCAGGGCAACTCTGGTCCAGGACAGATCCAGAAATGCAGTCCAAGAGTCAAGCCCTGGAACTGGGGACCCCAAGAGCCAGCTTGGTGCTTTATGTCCCTGTGGCCATGCTGGTACCTGAGGTGCGAGACAAAGTCTCCTTTACTTTTTTCTTTTTCAAGCAGGAGTTTTGCTCAGTGCTCACTACAGCTGATTATGTGCTGAGTCCCACCTGAAGTCCACAAGTCTGAGGTTCAGTCAAGGCCCTCAGTGTAGTACCTGGATATGGCTCCTATTCATTCAGGGCCCAAGGGCGCTTCAGTTAGCAAGTGATGAGTACTGGCAGGTCTGGTTCCTTTCCTTCAAGTCAATGAGTTCCATTCTGGCCCAGGGTGTGTTTAGAAATGTTGTCCAGGAGCTAGGGCCTGGAACGGGGGCCTCACAACTCTGACTGGTGCCCTAGCCTACTGTGGCTGGGCTGGTATTCTAGATGCAAGACAAAGCCCTCCCCATTCTTCCCTTTCCTCTCCTCAAGTGGAAGGAAGGGTTCTCTTTTGGAGCTGCAACCTGTGCAGCGCAGTTAGAGGAGGCACAGTGCAGCACTTCCTTGGCTGTCCCAGCTGGTTTCTCGGTATGTTGTGTCTCCTCCCCACCCACAATCCACTGTCTCTGGGCCTAATTCAACACTGGGACTCAACTGACAAAATTCAGTCCTTATGGCCTAGACTGCCTTTCAAGTTTACTTGGAGACACAGAGTGCTGTACCCTGCAGTGATAAGGATTGTGGGAACTCAAGTTCCCAGGTGATCCCGCTGGTTAAAATGCTGCCTCCATGGGCAGGCATCAGCTGAGTTTGGTCTGGTTTTCCTTTCTGCTCTAACAGGACAGGATGGAGTTTAATGCCTCACAATTGCTGTATTCTTTCCCACCTCCAGTGCCCAGAGTGTTCTCCACACCATGCCACACTGCCAGGGGTGGGGAAGGGGTGGCATCGGTGATTCAAGACTGTATTTTCTGTTTCTTCAGTGTCTCTTTCATGAAGTTAAAACCAGGTACCATGAATACTCACCTGATTTTTGGTTCCTATGAAGGTGTTTTTTTCTGAGTAGATAGTTGTTAACTTGGTATCCTTGCATGGGGGATGATTGATGGAGTTTTGTGTTTCACCGTCTTGCTCTTCCCTCTCTCTATTATATCTAATAACAATCCTGTAGGTTAAATTTATTCACTATTCCAAATTGAGAAAATGAGACTCAGAGAGCTTAGTAGGTTTCCCAAGGTAACACAGTAATTGAAAACATCTGAATGTAATTCTATCGCTGCTTTGTTCTGAAGTGCCTTCTTTACTGTCTTACTTTTTATATTCACTATATTATGACATATTGTGTTTTCCCATGGCAGTTTCTTCTCTCTCTTCACTAGGTTCCATTTCTTGAAAATATCATCTTCTGACTTTCGAGCAAGATGGCCGAATAGGAACAGCTCCAGTCTCCAACTAACAGCGCGAGCGACACAGAAGACCGGTGATTTCTGCATTTTCAACTGAGGTACTGGGGTCATCTCACTAGGGAGTGCTGGACAATCGGTGCTGGTCAGCTGCTGCAGCCTGACCAGCGAGAGCTGAAGCAGGGCGAGGCATCGCCTCACCTGGAAGCGCAAGGGGGAAGGGGATCCGTTTTCCTAGCCAGGGGAACTGAGACACACAACACCTGGAAAATCGGGTAACTCCCACCCCAATACTGCGCTGTAAGCATACAGGCACACCAGGAGAATATATCCCA
>NW_016804856.1:1156790-1165003 GCF_001698545.2 Rhinopithecus bieti
AAAAAAAAAAAAAAAAAAAAAAAAAAAAAAAAGAAAATATCATCTTCTATTACATCAACTACCTTCACTGGACAGACTGACTTAAATCTGAACTCCATTGCCTTATCTCCCCTATATGCTTCCTAGCTTCTGTTCACATATCCCACCCTGTAAGTTTCACGTTCTTACTGCTGCCAGTTGTGACCAACACTATGAGTTAATTAGTCTTCAGTAATATATTCTGATTTCCCCACACTTCAGCTGTCTATTGTTATTTCTACTTTATGATGATTTCTCCTAAATGATGTGCCTTTTACACTGGTAATGGTATAAAGTGAATCAGGGCCTCATTGTTTTTGCCCAGGCCACATCAAGGGCCTATTTTAAGATCATTTTGAATCTTATACAGAATTTTAAATGAATATTCCGAACACACTAGCTTCCTTCATTATATTTATTTTTGCTCATGAATCTTCATGAAATTTATGCTTAAGTATTGAGTCTGGTAAAGAATTCCTCCCAAGATGAAACCCAGACTTCTCTAATGCAAGCTATACTGCCTTCCTGCCACCATTAAGCAATCTGGTTCTTCAAGTCAAAGGGAATTTTAAAAACTAGACTTATTCACTTATCTATTTTGTTTGTGCTTTTAGGAGCCACACTCAATTCCCTTTCATATATCTTCTTATAAATCTTGCTTACTGATTATTTAGAATATAGGTAATTTGAAATAAGGCACTATATTGTGTATGTGTGTGTATGTGTATTTTATCACGATACATCATATTTGTTTTGAAAACTTTAGCAATGTTATATTTTTCAAATTTGTTACTTTCTGAGATTAAATATTTTCAAGAAAATTTGGAAAATTAGGAGTAGGCCAATTCTTTCTCTCTCTATATATAACACACACATACACACATATGCTCAGCAAATATGTAGTACATATATGTACACACGTGTATATATGCAAACACGTTTTATACATAATGTGTATGCATATAGCTTTGTAATATAATAAGCAAATCGTGTGTTTATATTTGAGAGTATTTTTAAAACCAATATTATTTACCTCTAGTTGATGTATTTGGTGTGTTTCCTCTCTGTTTTATGAATCTTGATCATTTTTCAACAGACATTTATGTTCTCCATTTTAAAAAAAGTCATGCTTCTTCCATGTATCTAAGTTTTGATATGTACTACACATAATTAGAATAGAACAGACAGTGTGAAAATGAGGGGGAAGGAAGAACCATCAAGCAAAAGTTTTCTATTTTAAATGTTTTTGATATTTTCTGTTTGCATTCTGAATTTATTATGTGTCTTTTCTCATTGTTTGTTTATTCTATATGCCTCTATATGTAGATATATACAATTATATATGTTAAGATTAAAATAAATTGAGAGAATACTGTATTTAGTGCACTCGAAAAGTAAAAACTTTTAATTTGCATAGTTGTTATTATCTGAAAACAGTAATATTTCTTCTTTTGTGTAGACTTTTTATCTTGTATATGATTCTTCAAATTATACCAGAAATCTATAAAGAACACTTATCCAGCTATAGGACAATATAATAATTGGAGAGCTAAAATCCTTGCTGCTAAATGCTTCCTTCTAATGTCATTAAACATATGCTTTAAATGTAGTTAGTTAAGGAAAAATCAAATTTAAAAGTCTTTAAAAGTCAAGACTATGGCTGGGCGTGGTGGCTCAAGCCTGTAATCCCAGCACTTTGGGAGGCCGAGATGGGCGGATCACGAGGTCAGGAGATGAAGACCATCCTGGCTAACACGGTGAAACCCCGTCTCTAATAAAAAATACAAAAAACTAGCCGGGCGAGGTGGCGGGCGCCTGTAGTCCCACCTACTCAGGAGGCTGAGGCAGGAGAATGGCGTAAACCCAGGAGGCAGAGCTTGCAGTGAACTGAGATCCGGCCACTGCACTCCAGCCTGGGGGACAGATCGAGACTCCGTCTCAAAAAAAAAAACTCAAGACGGTAACTTGACATGATAAAGAAAATATAAAATTGTCTGTGGTGGAGACAATAATACTCACCAAATAGTCTATTTACACCCCTGCATTTCCCATCCTTCCTTGCAAAGTCATGTGATTGTGTTTACCAATAAAACTGAAGAATAAGCTTATAATTTCCAGGCTGATACAGTCAAAAGCCCATAAAGAATGTTTCAGTCTTAATTCCTTCTTCTGTGGCAAGCAAAAGGGTTGCACATTCCAGAAAATGCATATGGTGGTACTTCTGTCAATCTAAGCCCTTGCGAAACTATAGGAAGCACAGATGTACAACTCCACTTCATCACCACTTTAGCATGTGTTATGTGCCTAAGTAAATGTTTGTTTTGGTAAGTCACTGGAATTCTAAGGGTTAATTTCTAAGTACAACATAATATTGCTATGCCGGCAAGTACTGGCAAATGCCAATGCCAGTTTGCAACAATGCCTTTGTTATGTAAGATGTTTACAAACTAATATTATCCCTTTATCAAGACACTGTGTATCATTTCTCAGGAACTAGCTCTTAGGTAAAGAACATCATTCACAAAATAATTTGGATAGTAAATCAAGCTCCACACGGAATTTTACTCATTTAAATACTTTATTTTAGATAATGCATAGTAATTTTCAAGGTGTAAATACTTTAGTAATTTAATACTGCCCAAACCCCAAATCATGACACAGAATCTATTTTAAAACAATCTGTTTTATAGTCTTCTAGTTTAGATGTCATAAAACTATTAAAATAAAACACACATATAATAATAGACCCAAAGGGACTGTAATAATTTATCAAATAAATGACCCAGGAACAAAATGCATCTACTTGACTTAAGATCCAGTGCAATATAAAATACTCAAAGACACAGGCACACACATGTTTTCATACACTTTATTATAAAAGTATGTATAAGCTGCAAAATGTGCCTTTTTAAAAGAAGTCTTATTAGGAAATATTGTTGGAGATTAACATTCATTTTTTAAAATGTATGCTCAGTGTTCAGAATCCTTGTAATTCACATTCCTTAATAGCTTCAACTTTACTTAAATATTTCAGTAGCTTTAGTTTTTGGGGACCGGTGCAGCATTTGAGACCCCTTCCTAAATTAGGGCAATAAACCACTCTCTAAGTCTAGTAAAAGGTAGGGTTCTAGATTTCACTATAGACTAAATTAATTTATACTGGCTGTTTCTAACCTATGACACCTAGGCTAGTTAGCTAAATTCTGCCAATTGGATACTACCACCTGGAACTTTAATTCTGGTGCCAGTTACATAAGAATGGGACACTTTGGAATTAATTACAATGTTAGATGGCAGGGGTAGCCACATTCATAATGCTGTGGTTCTGGTGCAAGCAGAGTTCTCCAGTTTTCAGAATTGTATGTTCCTTCTTATAGCTATACAATCCTTTCATTTTACCTTCTCAGAAACCTACACCAATTTCTGTTGTATAAAACCAAGAACACTGACTAATACCCATACAAATTTATCTTTGCAGACGTTTTTACCGTATCTTTTACATACTTGTCTATGGATATATACTGCCAAACACGTCCACAAAAATAAAATATATTGCATTTTCTGCAATAAGTCAGGAAAGATATGAAAAGCCACATAATCACCCAACAGATGCTATTGAGAGTTACAGAAACACTTTGTAAACATTATAACAGAATGAAGTGCAGTCTGTTCTTTGGTTCTTAAATGAAGTTAGTCCATTGAATTTTAATGAATGTTTCAATCCAGATATTTTCCATCTCAGGTATGTACAGTCATTTGAATGAATACATTGTACATATTTAAATTTGCATTTGAAAAACATTTTAAAAATAATTTATTCCACAGACAAAAAAAGAATGGACATAGTATCTATCAGCTCTACCCATAAGCAGAATTGCCATAGGGCACATGATAAGGAAATCATTTTTTAAGTTGATAAAGAGACAATGTTTTGTGTTCTATGTATCATAAGTTACATTATTTAACCATAATCAATTGTATTCTATATTTTCACAAAACAAGGTTGAAAAATTCTGAGTAGTTTCCTTTAGCACTTTAAATGAAATATTCACTGTAAGTCTGTCAGAAAGATTCTTCAATTCTCTCTCAAATACTTAAGTGACATGATTAGATTTTACTGTAAACATTCCAACTGAAAAGTAATGTAGTGTTTAATATACTTTCTGGTTAATTATGATTAAATAGGAACTACTTTTGTACATATCCTTTACAATTTCCCTATCTTGCCAAACAAAGGATATGTTAAGCAAAAGGAAATTTTAAAAGACACGACTATTTCCTCAGGGAGATGTTTCCTTGATTCTGAGCATTATATCCCATCATATTTTACAGTAGAAAGAGGATATGGGGAATTAGTCTGACCTTTTACAATGTATTGGGACACAGGTATTTAGAGGATTGATAAAGATATTTGAGAATAATTTCCTGATGTGAATCTGTGCCTTCCCTTACTGATGCTAAAGACCAACCATCTTTATGTACAGCCCTGCCAGTGTAGATGAATTTAAGAGTACTTTGTTGATAAGTAGGACATGTAATATTCTGTTTTGCTAGCCAAGTATGTAATGATGGGCTTTCACTCAATGTGAATAGCAACCATCTCTCCCATCTTTACCTTAGTTTCCAAATGCAGATGACTGCTCTGAAGATCTTTTTTTATCCTTCAACTCCACTTATCCATTGAGACTCCTGAAAAGCAATTGAAAAACCCTCCCCTCCTTTTCTTTATTTTCAATTTGTACTGTTACAAGCTGGCTTCTTGAATCAGTCGGGGCAGAGCTGACACTCAAAGCTTTCTCAGGACTCAAACTCATTAGATGATAGTGTTTCTGTCCTTTCTGTCCTCTGATTCCTTTAAAATAAAAAATGTGCAGCCTCATCCTTGAGTGTTATAAGTCAACTTCTGGAGAAAGCTAGTCTTATGTTGCTGACAAGTCACACTCATCTTTTGTATTAATACCTTCTTCCACACAAATAATTGATTTTCTTGTTTGGACATTTAGAGTATATTGTAAACCCTTTCCTTTTGCTCTCCTGTAAGTGTAATTTTTTCTTCAGTAGATTCTTTAGAAATGGAATTAGTGAAGTGGTCAGATAAATAAATTGGAGAGGGACATGGTGCTTTCTTTATCTCTGTTTAGCTAAAATTCTCAGTTCTTTAAACTTTTCCCCATTAGCCTTATTTTCCAGCAATTATTCATCTGTGTGGCTCCCTGCTAAACCTTTTCACATTTTTCATATTTTAATTCTATGTCTGAATTTTTTATTTCTCCTCTACTCTATAAATCTTAATTTTCCTTTTCATAAGCTCCTTCAGACAAAAGATATTTGAAAAATAAATAAATAATCTTTCCTCATATACTTTACAGTTTTTATCTGCCCATAATTAGCTAGTCAAAATATAACTGAAAAGTAAAATAACCTCAATATGCTAAAGTCATATTTAAGAAACACATCATTTACCACCTGTCATATGGTCCATGTAATTCTATGGATGATGAGAGGTAAAATAACACAGTACTGCTTATGAGATGTTTCCATGTATTAGATATGTTTAAAAGTTTTGTTACAGGAAGAAAACACGATAAATGGAATAATCAAATGCCAGTCTTTCTTGTGCCTTATTGCATTTAATTTAGACTGCTGTATTTTTACCTACACCCTTTTTATTTCTAAGCATAGCATTTATAGAATTTTAGTCATTGATATTTATAATCAGTCTTTTATTTATTTATTTATTTTTATAATCAGTCTTTTAAAATCAATGATTATAGCTATAACGGATGGAAAAATATCATGTAAGCATTGTGCACATAGGACAGACTTATATAGAATATAACAATATTAGTGTCTTATAGATACCAGTTAATTTCTACAGTCTTAGTACAATCCTCTATCAATTTTCTAGTATTTAAGTTGCCTTTACATTTTGTGCTCTGGATTACTTGATATCATATTAATTTTCTGGATTTTTCTGCAATTTTAAAATTATTTTCTGTCACCAGAGCTACTCTAAGCCTAAGATCAGTAAAGTTGAATGGTTTAAGTGAAACAAAGGAAATACATACATTTAACATGACAATAAACACTGGTAAGTACTCTGAAGCTAATCCAGGTGATTTATGTGGCTTATCAACATTTACTGCAATTTGAAGAATGTGTTTCAGAGGGAGATTTGGCTGGCTACTTAATGGGATCTCCATGGGATGGCAGTATGTTGGTGTTTTCACTATATAGCATGGTCTTCTGTAATTAAAAGTTATTAAGCTTAGAAATTTGATTTCCAAGGGGTGCGCCTAAGATTGCCGAAGAGGGACAGCTCCAGCCTCCAACGCCAAGTGTGAGTGACACAGAAGATGGATGATTTCTGCATTTTCAACTGAGGTACTGGGTTCATCTCACTGGGGTGTGTCAAACAGTTGGCACTGGTCCGCGGGTGCAGCCTGATCAGCAAGAGCTGAAGCAGGGGGAGGAATCACCTCACCTGGGAAGTGCAAGGGGGAAGGGGATACCTTTTCCTAGCCAAAGAAAAGCAAGACACACAACACCTGGAAAATAGGGTAACTCCCACCCTGATACTGTGCTTTACCAAGGGTCTTAGCAAACGGCACACCAGGAGATTATATCTCACACCTGGCCCAGAGGGTCCCATGCCCATGGAGCCTCCTCATTGCTAGCACAGCAGTCTGAGATCTAACAGCAAGGTGGCAGCAAGGCTGAGGGAGGGGCGCCCACCATTGCTGAGGCTTAAGTAGGTGAACAAAGCCGCTGGGAAGCTTGAATTGGGTGGAGCCCACCACAGATCAAGGAGGCTGGCCTGCCTATGTAGACTCCTCTTCTGGGGACACGGCATAGCTAAACAAAAAGCAGCAGAAACCTCGGCAGAGGTAAATGCCCCTGTCTGACAGCTTTGAAGAGAGCAGTGGATCTCCCAGCATGGAGGTTGAGATCTGAGAACGGACAGACTGCCTGCTCAAGTGGGTCACTGACCCCTGAGTAGCCGGGGCAGACTGACCACTCACACCTCACATGGCAGGGCACACTTCTGAGACGAAGCTTCCAGAGCAAAAATCAGACAGCAACAAGAGCTGTTCAGAAATATTCTATCTTCTGCAGCCTCTGCTGCTGGCACCCAGGCAAACAGGGTCTGGAGTAGACGTCAGGCAAACTCCAACAGACCTACAGCTGAGGGTCCTGACTGTTAGAAGGAAAACTAACAAACAGAAAGGACACCCACACCAAAACCCCATCAATACGTCACCATCATCAAAGACCAAAGGCAAATAAAACCACAAAGATGGGGAAAAAGCAGTGCAGAAAAGCTGGAAATTCAAAAAATCAGAGTGCATCTCCAGCAATGGAACCAAAGGAACAGAGCTCATCACCAGCAATGGAACAAAGCTGGACAGAGAATGACTTTGATGAGTTGAGAGAAGAAAGCTTCAGTCAATCAAACTTCTCAGAGCTAAAGGAAGAACTATGTAACCAGCGCAAAGAAACTAAAAACCTTGAAAAAAGAATGGATGAAGGGATAACTAGAATAATCAATGTAGAGAAGACCTTAAAAGAAATCATAGAGATGAAAATCATAACACGAGAACTACATGACAAAGGCACAAGCTTCAGTAACTGACTTGATCAACTAGAAGAAAGAGTATCAGCAATTGAAGATCAAATGAATGAAATGAAGTGAGAGGAGAAGTGTAGAGAAAAAAGAGTAAAAAGAATGAACAAAGCCTCCAAGAAGTATGGGATTATGTGAAAAGACCAAATCTACATCTGATTGGTGGGCCTGAAAGTGATGGGGAAAATGGAATCAAGTTGGAAAACACTCTGCAGGATATCATCCAGGTGAACTTCCCCAACCTAGTAAGGCAGGACAACATTCAAATTCAGGAAATACGGAGAATGCTACAAAGATATTCCTCAAGAAGAGCAACTCCAAGACACATAACTGTCAGATTCATCAAAGTTGAAATGACGGAAAAAATGTTAAGGGCAGCCAGAGAGAAAGGTCGGGTTACGCACAAAGGGAAGCCCATCAGACTAACAGCAGATCTCTCGGCAGAAACTCTACAAGCCAGAAGAGAGTGGGGGCCAATATTCAACATTCTTAAAGAAAAGAATTTTCAACCCAGAATTTCATATCCAGCCAAACTAAGTTTCATCAGTGAAGGAGAAATAAAATCCTTTAA
>NW_016804856.1:1167486-1180225 GCF_001698545.2 Rhinopithecus bieti
AAGAAATGGGGAAAGGATTGCCTATTTAATAAATGATGCTGGGAAAATTGGCTAGCTGTAAGTAGAAAGCTGAAACTGGATCCTTTCCTTACTCCTTATACGAAAATTAATTTAAGATGGATTAGAGATTTAAATGTTAGACCTAAAACCATAAAAAGCCTTGAAGAAAACCTAGGTAATACCATTCAGGCCATAGGTATGGGGAAGGACTTCATATCCAAAACACCAAAAGCAATGACAACAAAAGCCAAAATTGATAAATGGGATCCAATTAAACTAAAGAGCTTCTGCACAGCAAAAGAAACTACCATCAGATTTAACAGGCAACCTACAGAATGGGAGAAAATTTTTGCAATCTACTCATCTGACAAAGGGCTAATATCCAGAACCTACAAAGAACTCAATCAAATTTACAAGAAAAAAACAACCCTATCAAAAAGTGGGCAAAGGATATTAACAGACATTTCTCAAAAGAAGACATGCATACAGCCAACAGACACATGAAAAAATGCTCATCATCACTCGCCATCAGAGAAATGCAAATCAAAACCACAATGATATAACATCTCACATCAGTTAGAATGGCAATCATTAAAAAATCAGGAAACAACAGGTGCTGCAGAGGATGTGGAGAAATAGGAACACTTTCACACTGTTGATGGGATTGTAAACTAGTTCAACCATTATGGAAAACAGTGTGGCGATTCCTCAAGGATCTAGAACTAGAAATACCATTTGACACAGCCATCCTATTACTGGGGATATACGCAAAGGATTATGTCATGCTAGTATAAAGACACATGCACACGTATGTTTATTTCAGCACTATTCACAATAGCAAAGACTTGGAATCAACCCAAATGTCCATCAGTGACAGACTGGATTAAGAAAATGTAGCACATATACACCGTGGAATACTATGCAGCCAGAAAAAAGGATGAGTTCGTGTCCTTTGTAGGCATATGGATGCAGCTGGAAACCATCATTCTCAACAAACTATTGCAAGAACAGAAAACCAAACACCGCATGTTTTCACTCATAGGTGGGAACTGAACAATGAGATCACTTGGACTCAGAAAGGGGAACATCACACACTGGGGCCTATTATGGGGTGGGGGGAGTGGGGAGGCATTGCATTGGGAATTATACCTGATGTAAATGACGAGTTGATGGGTGCTGATGAGTTGACGGGTGCAGCATACCAACATAGCACAAGTATACATATGTAACAAACCTGCACATTGTGCACATGTACCCTAGAACTTAAAGTATGATAATAATAATCATAATAATAAAGAACTAGAAAAGTTAGAGCAGACAAAACCCAAAATTAGTAGAAGAAAAGAAATAATAAAGAAAACACCAGAAATCAATGAAATTGAAACAAAACACAAAAGTTAAATGGAACAAAAAGTTGGTTTTTGAACAGATAAACAATATCAACAAACCTTTAACTATGCTAAGAAAAATAGAAAGAAGGCCGAAATAAATAAATTCCAATATGAAAATGGAGAGATTACAACTAACACAGCAGAAATTCAAAGAATTATTAGAAATTACTCTGAGCAACTATATGCCAATAAACTGGAAAACCTAGAAGAAATGGATACATTTCTGGACATATACAACCTGCCAAGATTGAAATATGAAGTCTAAAACTTTAGCAGACCAATAATAAGTAATGAGATCAAAGCCATAATAAAAAGTTTCCAACAAAGAAATGCTCAGGATTTCATGGCAATTTTACCAAATATTTAAGTAAGAACTAATACGAATCTTACTCAGAATATTATGACAAATGAAGGAGAAGGGAATACTTTGAAACTCATACTACAAGGCCAGCATTAGCCTGATACCAAAACCAAAGACACATCGAAAATGAAAACTACAATATCCTTGATAAACATTGATGCAAAAATCCTCAAAAAAATGCTAACAAACCAAATTCAACAACACAAAAAAGATCATTCATCATAACCAAGTAGGATTTATCCTAGGGATGCAAGGATGGTTCAACATATGCAAATTGACCAATGTAATACATCATAACAACAGAATGAAGGAAAAACTCTGTGATTATTTCAACTGATGCTGAAAAGCATCTGATAAAATTCAACATTCCTTCATGATAAAAACACTTAAAAAAAACTGGAAATATAAGGAATATACCTCGACACAATAAAACCCATATAAGACAGACCCACAGCTGCTATTATACTGAACAGGGAAAAATTGAAAGCCTTTCCTATAAGATCTAGAGCAAGACAAGAATTCTCATTTTCACCACTGTTATTCAACATAGTACTAGAAGTCCTAACTATAGCAATCAGAAAATAGAAACTAATAAAAGGCATCCAAACTGGAAAGGAAGAAATCAAATTTCTCTTGATGATACTATCTTTTTTGTTGTTGTTTTGTTTGTGTTTTTGAGACAGAGTCTCACTCTGTCACCCAGGTTGGAGAAGAGTCGTTCCACCTTGGCTCACTACAATATTTGCCTCATGGGTTCAAGTCAGTTTCTCACCTCAGGCTTCTGAGTAGCTGGGATTACAGGTGCCTGCCACCATGCCCAGCTAATTTCTGTATTTTTAGTAGAGACAGGGTTTTGCCATGTTGGCCAGCCTGGTCTTGAACTCCTGACCTCAAGTGATCCACCTGCCTTGGCCTCCCAAAGTGCTGGGATTACAGGTGTTAGCCACTGTGCCCAGCCTGATATTATCTTATATTTGGAAAAACCTAAATACTCCACCAAAAACCTATGCAAACTGAGAAATAAAATTAGTAAAGTTGCAAGAATATAAAATCAATATAAAAAAGTCAGTAGCTTATTTATATGACAACAGTGAACACTCTGACAAAGAACTCAAGAAAGTAATCCCATTTACAACAGCTACAAATAAAATAAAATAGCTAGGAATAAATTTAACCAAAGAAGTGAAGATATTTACAATGAAAACTATAAAACATTGATGCAAGAAGTTGAAGATGACACACACACACACAAATGAGAGTATATTCTGTGTTCATGGATTATAAGAGTCAATACTGACAAAATGTTCATGCTACTCAAAACATTCTACAGACTCAATGCAATTCCTATTAAAATACCAGTGACATTCTTCACAGAAATATAAATACAACCTAAAATTTATATGAGACCAAAGTGGATCCAGAATAATAAAAGCCATCCTGAGCAAAAAGCACAAAACTGGAGAAATCACATTACATGAATTAAAATTATAGTACAGAGCTATAGTAACCAAAACAGTATGGTACTGGCAAAAAAACAGACACCGGCCAATGGAACACAATAGGGAACCCAGAAATAAATCCTTGTATCTACAGTGAAGTCATTTTTAACAAAAGTTCCAAGGACCTACATTGGGGGAAAGGACAATCTGTTCTATAAACGGTACTCAGAAAACGATATCCATATGCAGAAGAATGAAACTAGACCTGTATCTCTTGCCATATACAAAAATCAAATCAAAATAGATTAAAGATTGAATCTAAGATCTTAAACAATAAGACTACTAAAAAAAAAAAAAAAAAGGAAAACTTTCCAGGATATTGGTCTGGGCAAAGATTTCTTGAGTAATACCCCACGAGTAATACCAATACAAACACAGGCAACCAAATAAAAAATGGACAAATAGGATTACATCAATTAAAAAAAAGCTTTTGAACAGAAAAGTAAATAACCTTTGTCTCATAGAATGAGAGAAAATATTTGTAAACTATTTATATGACAAGGAATTAATAACTGGAATATATAAGGAACTCAAATAAGTCAATAGACAAAAATCTAATAATCCAATTTAAAAATGGACAAAAGGTTTGAACAGACATTTTTCAAAGGCAAACATACAAGTAACCAACAGATATATGAAAAGATGCTCAACAACATTGACCATCAGATAAATGCGAATCAAATTATAATGAAATATCTCACCTCAGTTAAAATGGCTTTTATCCAAAAGATGGGCTATAATATGCTAGTGAGAATGTGGAGAAAAGAGAATCCTTGTACACTGTTAGAGAGAATGTAAGTTAGTATAACCACTGTGAACAACAGTATGGAAGTTCCTCAGAAAACCTCCATATAATGCAGCAATCCATCTGCTAGGTTTATACCCAAAAAGAAGGAAATCAACATGTTGAAGAGATGTCTGCAATCCTATGTTTATTGTAGTACTGTTCACAATAACCAAAATTTGAAAGTAGTCTAAGTATCGGTCAATAGATGAAGAGATAAAGAAAATGTAATTGAGTATTATTCAGCCATAAAATGCAATGAGATCCTGTCATTTGCAACAACAAGGATGGAACTAGAGAAAATTATATTAAGTGCAATAAGTCAGGCACAGAAAGGGAAATTTTGCATGCTCTCACTCATTTATTGGAGCTAAAACTTAAAATAAAAGTCCTCATGGGGAGAGAGTGGAATGATGGTTATCGCAGGCTGGGAAGGATAGTGGGAGTGAGGGAAGTAGAGATGGTTAACGGCTATAAAAAATAGAGTTATATAAAATGAATAAGATCTAGTATTTAGTAGCACAACAGGGTGACTGCACTCAAAAATAATTTATTGTACATGTTAAAACAGCTAAAATAGTATAATTGAATTGTTCAGAACACAACACATTGATAAATGCTTGAGGTGATGGATACTCCATTTACTCTCATGTGATCATTATGTATTACAGGTATTTACCACAATATCTCATGTATCTTAAAAATATAAATAATATATATAGTATATATGTATATATATACTACTTACCCATAAACCAAAAAATATCTAGTAAAAGTAGAAGTAATAACAGTAGTGTGAATAATCATAATCATAGTAATAGTAGTGGAAGCAGTAGTAATAATATTATTAATTTTGTGGTTAATGGGATTGGTAAAACAAGTTAGTAGAAATGGTCATTTCAGACTTTTTGTGGATGAAATGTAATAAACATGAATATTATTTGATAACTTCTTCTGATAAATTCCACATATATTAAGAAATTTTACAAGTACAGTTTGAATTAGTCAGTAGATCTGCTTATAAACAAAGTAAAATCAATCAACATCAATCCAATTAATAGTTATAAGAGATTTGTTAAAATATTAAATTAGTATTCTGACTTTTATGCATGTGTTCTAATTACCATTGAATTAGTTGCCTTTGGCAGTACTAAGGAAATCAAATTTCTTTTTTTTATTATTATACTTTAAGTTCTAGGGTACATGTGCACAATGTGCAGGTTTGTTATATATGTATACATGCGCCATGTTGATGTGCTGCACCCATCATCTCGTCATTTACATTAGGTATATCTCCTAATACTATCCCTACCCCCTACCCCCTCCCCACAATAGGACCCAGTGTGGGATGATCCCCTTCCTGTGTCCAGTAATGCTGTGACATTTGCAGATTTGAAGAGGTACTGCCATGGTGCTCTTGGGTGAGATTTGTGAGAATCCCTTGGATTACGGTGGCAGGTCCAACAGTGACATCTAGGAGCAAACGTCTGGAATTGGGGACTTCAGGGGTCTGTTCAGTGCATTATTTTACTGCGACTGAGCTGTTACCCAATTTACAGGACAAAGTCCTTTTTATTCTTCCTTTTCCTTTCCTCAAGTAGGAGTTTCTCCTTGTGGCCACCACAGCTGGGAATGTGCTGAGTCACACTTGAAGTCAGTATGGTACTGGGTCTTGTCCAATGACCATGGTGAGTTCTGCCAGGCTACCACTGATATTTATTCAAAGCCACAGGGCTCTTTTGTCAGCTGATGATGAATTCTGCTAAGACTAAGTTCTTCCCTTCAGGAAAGTTGGTTCCCTTCTGTCCCAGGGATTTTCTGGAAATGTTGCCTGGGAACTAAGGCCTGGAACTCGGACTTCAAGACTTCTTTTGGTGCTTTATTTTACTGTGGCTAAGCTGGTATTCAAGTTGTAAGACTAAGTCCTCTTTACCCTGCCCTCTCTATTTCTCAGGTGGAAGAAAGGAGTCTCTCCAGGAGCAGTAAGCTTCCCTGCCTGTGGTTGAGAAGGGGTTACACAAGCACTCTCTTGGTCGCCCCAGCTGGTGTCTCAGTGGATCACATACACTCCAAGTCCACTGGCTCTGAGCCTAGCACAGCAGCAGTACTCGTCCAGGAATTACAGTCCTTGTAGCCTAGATTGTCTTTCTACTTTTCTTAAGACCCTAGAACACTTTAATGTGGTGGCGTGGCTAGTCATAACTCATGTTCCGCCCACTGGGGTAGATGATTCCCCTCTGGCTGGGGCTGATCTAAATGTTCATTCTGTGGGTGCTGGCTAAATTCTTCCCTGTATTGCTTTCCACTGTGACAGAACCACACTGAGTTCTAGTGCAGAGGCCCACAATCACTGCACTCTCCCTTCCTCTATCACACAGATTTTCTCTCCCTGACATGCAACTACATGGCCACTGCCAGGGGATCAGGGACAGCTGGGGCTGACAATTCAAGATTGTCTTTCTTAACCTCTTCAGTGCCTCTTTCCTTGATAGGGTGTTAAAATCAGATACTGTAATCACTCACCTGATTTTTAGTTCTTATGCAGATGATTTCTTGTGTGGATAGTTGCTCAATTTAGAGTTCTTGCAGAGGGAAAATCACTGGAGACTTCTGTTTGGCTACCTTGCTCTACCTCCTATGAGCTATTCTTAATGTTTCCACATGGAAGGATTTTCTTTAGCATAAATCTTGAGGACCCTTCATGTCTTCTGTATTTTCATATGCTCTGTTCCTATACTGGAGAAACCATGATCTGATTGATATGTTTTGAAGGAAAAAAAAATTAACAAGGCTTGGTCAGCCTCTTCCTCTCTTTCTGTCTTCTCTCTTTCTCTTAGAAACGATGATCCCAGCCAATGAAAATGCTGCTCTTATTTTCCATGCTGTAAATCTTACAGAAGTAAGCCTCCTATGTGCGAAGAGCTTTCTAGATCTGGTGCTGCTGTTACTGGCTGCAAAATTCTGCCTGTATCTAGGACTCAGTATTTTTAAGTATACCTGTCTATAGATATAAACCATTATTCAGACTCAGTTCAGCTTTATCTACATTAAGACAATTTTTTCTAACCTGCTTTACTATGCATTATCTTCAGTTTAGTTCAGAATTTATTCAAAGAAGATATGCATTTTTAATTGGGACCTGCTAGATTCTCCAGTATTCACTACCATTCATAGGATACTTCTTAAATGCTAAAGTGTTTTTCACAATGGCATAGCTACTCTAATTATAACCATTTTATAGGTGTGAACACTAAATGCTTGAGAAATTAAATCTGTTAATGGTCACACTGCATGTATTAGCTATCTATAGCTGTGTAACAAATTACTACAAAATGTAGGGGCTTAACACAACACCAATTTATTACTGCAGTTTGTGTGGGTTAAGAATTTGGCTAAACAGCAAAAGAAACTGTCATCAGAGTGAAGAGACAACCTACAGAATGGGAGAAAATTTGTACAGTTTATCCATCTGACAAAGGCCTAATATCCAGAAACTACAAGAAACAAACAAATCTATAAGAAAAAAACAAAGAAACAATTCCATGAAAAAGTGGGCAAAGGAAATGAACAGACACTTATCAAAAGAAGACATTCATGCAGCCAACAAACAAATGAAAAAAATCTCAATATCCCTCATTATTAGAGAAATGTAAATCAAAACTATAATGAGATACCGTCTTATGCTAGTCAGAATGGCAATTATTAAAAAGTTAAGAAACAACAGATGCTGGCAAGGCTGCAGAGAAATAGGAATGTTTCTATGTTGTTGGTGGGAATGTAAATCAGTTTAACCATTGTGGAAGATAGTGTGTGATTCCTCAAAGACCTAGAGACAGAAACACCATTTGACCCAGCAATCCCTTTACTGGGTATATACTCAAAGCAATATAAGTCATTCTATTATAAAGACACAGTAGCAAAAACACGGAATAAACCTAAATGCCCATCAATGATAGAGTGGAAAAAGAAAATGTGGTACATATATACCATGGAATACTATGCAGCCATTAAAACGAATGAGATCATGTTCTTTTCAGGGACATGAATGGAGCTGGAAAACATTATCCTCAGCAAACTAGTGCAGGAACAGAAAACCAAAAACCACATGTTTTCACTCATAAGTTGAGGCTGAACAATGAGAGCATATAGTCACAGATAGGGGAACAACACACACCAGGGCCTGTTGAATGGGGGAAAGGAAAAATAGCTAATACATACTGGGCTTAATACCTAAGTGATGGGTTGATAGGTGCAGCAAACCACCTTGGCACAGGTTTAACTATGTAACAAACCTGAACATCCCACATGTGTACCCAGCAACTTAAAATAAAATAAAATAAAATAAAATAAAAATAAAAAGAATTTGGCCACACTTTACTTAAGTCCTCTTTTCTTGTTTTCTCAAGAGGCTGTAATAAAAGTGTTGGCAATATGAGTATAGTCTCATTTGAAGACTCAGCTGGAGAAGTATCTGCTTCTAAGCTAATTCAATAGTCATTGGCAATATTCAATTCCTTGAGAGTTATTGTTGACTGGAGGTCAAGTTCAGTTCACTGCCACATGGACCTCTCCATGTCCGCTTCCTTTCTCATATAAGGGAAGTTGAGAAGGCAATAGACGGTCTGCTAGCAAGATAGAAGTTATTTATCTTTTGTAACCTCATCATGGAAGAGGTATCCCATCACCTTTGCTGTATTATATTGGTTATATTCAAATCATTAAGTCCAGCCTACAATCCAGAAAAGAGAATTACACAGAGGCATAACTGCTATAAGACAGAGATCTTTAGAGACTATCTTGGAAGTCTTCCTACCACACTGTGATTAAGTGTAAGAGTCAGTATTTGAATCCAATTCTTCTGATGTCAGAATTCATATTCCCAGCCACATCATTAGTTGAGAGTAGCCTCTGCCCTCTACAGGACTGGAGTATGTAGTGACTATATAACTCTATAATTCTCTACTTCTAACCTTCCATTTCTAGTAAGCCAATATCTAATAAATATAATCTTTTCAAGAAAATTTAAAACAGAATCTTCAGGTCATGGGTAAGATTTCACTTGGGCATACTTATCTCAGAGGTACAATATATATGTGTGTGTGTGTGTGTATGTATATATATACACACATATATATGTATACATATTTTGAGATGGAGTCTTGCTCTGTCACCATATGTATGTGTGTGTAATTATAACACCACGTATATAATATATAACATGTGTATATATACACACACATATGTATACATATGTGTATATATATTTTGAGATGGAGTCTTGCTCTGTCGCCAGGCTGGATTGCAGTGATCTCGACTCACTGCAACCTTCGTCTCCCGGGTTCAAGTGATTCTCCTGCCTGAGACTCCCGAGTAGCTGGGACTACAGGCGCATGCCACCACGCCTGGGTAATTTTTTGTATTTAGTAGAGAGCCAGGATGATCTCGATCTCCTGACCTCATGATCCACCCCTCTCAGCCTCCCAAAATGCTGGGATTACAGGGATGAGCCACCGCGCCCAGCCATGTTTTTATATTTTTAACTCTCAGATCAATATTTGTTTCAGGTTTATTTCACCTCCACAAATCAACTATTCACAGCACAAATTACCTCTAAAGTATATTTTTAAAGGTAAACATTAATTTTTAATACTAAGGAAGTAATTCTAAGTTAAATATGGTAATCAACCTAAATTAATTTTTTACTTATATGAAGCAGTTTTATTTCTCTGTATGCATTTTAAAGTCAAATATAAGCCTCTGTTTATATTGCTCTCCAAATTTTATCAATTTATTTGAGTATCTCTACAGATATGCAAGGCGAATTGTACATAGCTTTAAAGACAAGAGAAAATTATTTTCTTATAATGGTAATGTTTTAAGTGCTTTATTCCTCTTGCTTATTTTTAGAGTGAACAATATCAACATCATCGGGAAGGTTCATAAGATAATCAAAGTTCACATCCAAAGATATCACAATTTTTCCAGTAGGTAGGACTTATATGTTACCCAATTAATTGCATTATAATACTTTAAATGGTGTCTCAACTTTCAAATCATTTAAGTAGGGATTTCAAATACTTCAGGTTCAGACTCTTCTGCTTCACAGACTCAGATTCTGATTCAAGTAGACATTTATGTATTCATAAACACTTAACCAGACTGGTGGAGTGCCTCTTTAGAAAATGTTGCAGTAGTTTATTATAACACAAAATATTCCCACTTAATCTGTCTATAAAATGTAAATTTTTATCTTTTATGTTTCTGAAAGCTATATGAACTTATTATCAAGAATAAGCTCTGAAACACAAAATGCTCTATGTGTCCGGCAAATATTAAGTCAATCAAAATTATTACTTGCTTTTAAACATAAATCCTTATAGTGTCCCATCTTTCTGAATAAGCTCTTTGGATTTTGCAGTATTCCAAAATTAACGCTCTAACTGTTCGTACATCTCCCCTTTTATTTGCTATTCCACCCCTTGAGGTCTCTCAATTTTTAAAATTTTCTTTGTGATAGTCATTGGAAAAAACATAACATTTGACCCTTCATAAAAAAAAATAGTAGTGGCTTTTTTCTTATTCTATATATGCAACTATGCCTTCAGAAAGGTCTTGTAACTTATTAATTTTTTTTGTTAGCACAGTAAAAATTCATAAGCTTTTCTTTGACAAACTAAAGAATAAAATGTAGGCACTCTGTTAAAAGTTACTTAATATGTGAATGTGTGGGAAATATAATCAATGTTGCTGCTTTGTTCCCATCGTGTCATACAATATTAACAATTATGTTATTGAAATTATTTTAGGAAAATAATTATTAGTAGCTCAACATTATTTCTGAATTAAAGTATTGTTATTTGAGTGACCTTTTAAAAATAAACTGTGCTCTAAAGCCATTTATTTTATAATTGTAAATGAAGGCACATTTGAAATAACCCAGCTTTGAAGCTCAGTGCCTGTAAAATACAGGTTAGATATCATGCAGTCACACATAGTTGAGAAACTCAGCCCAAAGAAAAGTGTTCCTCAGCTTTGTCCAACAAAGGGTTTAATTTGGATCATGAGAACATTAAGTTCTTTTTACAATGACCATTTATGATATTTATCCCAACTACTACATTCAGAACCTGCCATATGGTAATGAAAAGCTATTCAGCAAACACATAATGAAAACAATTCTGATCCTGTATTTTACTGTCAATCTATGCCAGTCTTAAACTGTAGCAAATTGTAGGGCTTTTGTGGACTTTTAAGACTGATTTTTTCTGTTGGATTTGATTCATTATCTTTTTAAATATTTTTTTGACATTTGAGATAGGAGTGCTGGAGCTTTTCACAAAAACATTTATCACTGAATATAAATATCAGACAACATATTTGGAAATGTGTAGAGCCAACATAGCATGAGAAAGAGAAATCTCTAAACTCAGTAACCTTTAGCAAAATATTAATCAAGTATGTGGAAGATAGAGAATCTAATCTAAAAATATATTTATATAAAATAATACAGGATTCTTAGAGCTAGCTACATATTAAAATTGCATTTTGATCACTTTACAAATTATCTGAAGTTCATCTTCAGACATCCTAATTTAGTAACTCTTGGACAGGGTCAAAACATCTGCATTTCTAAATAAATCTTGACAATTTTTATTTAGAGCTAGACTTAAAAGTCATTTAAATTCTATAATAGTAAGAATTAATATTATGTAGCATGGTTTATTTGTGTATTATAAAGATATATTTGCCTATGTGCTCAGAAATTATTTCACATTAGGGATTGATTCTTATAATTATTGTTACAATATTAAATATTTAGTGAATTCTTCCTATGGATCCTTACAGTTGAAAAGAAACAGCTATATGAAGAATTGACTATGTCACATAATTTAAGAAACAAAATGTCTCTTAAACCAATAGAAAGAGCTTCTAGGCTGAAACTTGATGAGCCATATTAAGAAAATAGAACATAGCATAGAAGGTAAGTGAATTCAGACAGTAAAGGATTGTTCTCTAGTTTAAGGTACAGATAATCCAAGTAGTTTTCAAGGTTGTAGAGAATGCCATTTGAGTAATTTTTTCCTTTTATTTCTACCTTTTCTGTCCCTTCCCTCCCTCCCTCCCTGCTTCCTTCCTTCCTTCCTTCCTTCCTTCTTTTTTTCTTCCTTCCTTCCTTTCTTCCTTTTTCCTTCCTTCCTTTTTTCCTTCCTTCTTTTCCCTTCCTTCCTTTTTTGTTTATTCCTTTCTTTTTCTCCCATTATTTATTTACCAAGGAAAGTTTTATTGGCTAATTTAATGTTCCATGTAATTATCTCAAAAAGAGTATCCTGGGGGTGCGGAGCAAGATGGCTGAATAGGAACAGCTCTAGTCTCCAACTCCAGGTGCGAGCGACACAGAAGACCGGTGATTTCTGCATTTTCAACTGAGGTACTGGGTTCATCTCACTAGGGAGTGCCGGACAATCAGTGCTGGTCAGCGGCTGCAGCCCGACCAGCGAGAGCTGAAGCAGGGCGAGGCATCACCTCACCTGGGAAGCGCAAGGGGGAAGGGAATCCCTTTTCCTAGCCAGAGGAACTGAGACACACAACCCCTGGAAAATCGGGTAACTCCCACCCCAATACTGAGCTTTACCAAGGTCTTAGCAAAGGTGAACACCAGGAGATTATATCCCACACCTGGCCGGGAGGGTCCCATGCCCAGGGA
>NW_016804857.1:0-1817 GCF_001698545.2 Rhinopithecus bieti
AAAATAAAATAAAATAAAATAAAATAAAATAAAATAAAATAATAAAAATAAAAAAAAAATTAGCCAGGTATGATGTGTGCCTGTAGTCCCAGCTACTCAGGAAACTGAGGTAAAAGGATCATTTGAGCCTGGGAGGTCAAGGCTACAGTTAGCAGTGATCATGTCACTGCACTTCAGCCATGAGTGACAGGGCAAGTTCCCAACCCAAGAAAAAAATTTGGAAACACCCAAAACATCCATTATCAGAAGATTAGATAAGTCAATTTTTGTATGTTTACATATAAAGATACCAAACAGCATTTAATATGAGTGAATTATAATTAGGTTTAATATGTCAACATGAATAGATCTCAAAAGCATAATATAGAGTAAAAGAAATTAATTGCAAAATGATAAGCATAATATAGTTCTTAAAAAATAGAAATTGAAAACATGCCAAATTTATATCTTGCTTATGTTTTCTTTCATATGTAAAATAGTATAAAATACTGAAAAGATTTTAAAATTCCAGTTGGGAAGGAATAAGTTATTCTAGGAGAATTATGCAAAAGGCTTGAAGATGATTTGTCATTGTTATGGGTTGCCTTTTTTTCCTCCTAAATTCATATGTTGAAGTCCTAAGCCCCAGTACCTCAAAATGTGATTTTACCTCGAAATAAGGTCATTGTAAATGTAATTGGTTAAACTAAGATGTCATAATGAATAGGGTGATCTCTTAATCCAATATAACTAGTGTCCTCATAAAAAGGAAAATTTTGGACATGGACACACACACACACAAAGAATGCCATGTGAAGATTGGCATTTCACTTGAGCAAGGCAACAAACTCCTAGCAGCTGGCGGACAGACCTACAGCAGATACTTTCCTAGCACTTTCAAACAAGGATGGTTCTGCCAACACTTTAATTTCAGACTTCTGGTTTCTAGAATTGTGAGATGACAAATTTCTCTTGTTCAAGTCACTCAATCTATGGTACCTTTTCAGGAAACCCTAGCAAATTAATACAGTAATGCTTAAAAATTTCTTTAAAATTATCTATGGCAACTATTGTACAAATTTTTAAATTAATAAACTGTAGACTTATTCTCTATAGTTTTCTTTGAAGTTTGCATAATTTTGAAAAGTAAAAGTGAATTCCAATCTAAAGGAATAATTAATAAAATGGAAAAGTTGAACAAGCATGTTCATTTGAGGAAGCTAGAATATGAGTATTAAAAGTCAGCTTTATGAAAGGCAAGAGAAAATTGCAAAATGTGTACATACAGAAGTAGTAAACAGAAACACAATACAATAAAATCATTATTTAATTTTAAGAAGCAAACTCTGAAAATTCAATTAATAGGAAAGATTTATAAGCAGAAAATATATAAAATTGATTATGTCAAGGTATACAGAGATTTTAAGGAATAATGATACAATTAGCAAATTTGTATTCTAATATACTTAAATATCTTGAGAAAGAGGATGATTTCTTTTTGTAACTGTAAAATAACTGATATACAATTTTTTTAACTATAAAACATCCAATATATATTGTCACCTATAACCCCTTGTTTCAATGAAACCTATGGAGGCATGGAAATCTTAAGTACTGTAGCTGGTTGGATCCCTACAAAGAAATGGGAGATGATAGAGGATTTTGATATTACAGAAGTAGAAACATTACTCTGAGAAAGTCCTCAGTACATTGTTTTTGTAAATACATATATCTATATACAGACATACACACACACACATATATACACATATGTATATATTTGTGTGTACATGCATACATATACACACATGTACATGTGTGTACATATGTACATATGT
>NW_016804858.1:0-1133 GCF_001698545.2 Rhinopithecus bieti
CTTTCTAGTTTTAATCTAAGGATATTTCCTTTGTCACCATAGGCTGCAATGCACTCAAAATATCCTATTGCAGATTCCACAAAACAGTGTTATCAAACTGATCATTGAGAGGAATGGTGTAACTCTGTAAGATGAATTCCGACACCATAAAGCTGTTCCTCATAAAGCTTCTTTCTAGTTTTTATCTGAGGATATTTCTTTTTTCACTATAGGCCTCAAGGGGCTCCAGAATATCCCATTGCAGATTCCATGAAAACAGTGTTAGCAAACTGCTCCATGAAAAGGAATGTGTAACTCCATGAAACAAATAAACACTTCAGAAAGAACTTTCTCAGAAAGCTTCTTTCCAGTTTTACCTGAGGATATTTCCTTTGTCACCACAGGCTTCAATGTGATATAAAATATTTCTTCTCAGATTCCACAAAAGCACTGCTACCAAACTATCCATGAAAAGGATCGTGTAACACAGTGTGATGAATTAACACATCATGAGTCTGTTTCTCAGAAGGCTTCTGTCTAGTTTTTATGTGAGGATATTGCATTTGTCACCGTAAACTTCAAAGTGCTACTAAATATACCATTGCAGATCCCAAGAAAACAGTGTTATCAAACTGCTGGATGAAGAGAACAGTGTAACTCTGTGAGATGAATTCACACATCACAAAGCACTTTCTTAGAAAGCTTCTTTCTAGTTTTTATCTGAGAATATTTCATTTTTCACTGTAGGCTTCAATGCGCTCCCAAATATCCCATTGCAGATTCCAGGAAAAGTGTTAGCAAACTGCACAATGAAAAGAATGGTGTAACTCTGAGATGAATTCACACATTACAAAGAACTTTCTCAGAAAGTTTCTTTCTAGTTTTTATCTAAGGATATTTCCTTTTCATTATAGGCCTCAAAGCTCTCACAAAAATTCCTTCTCAGATTCCCCAAAACAGTGATACCAAACTGTTCCATGAAAAGAATGGTGTAACACTGTGGGATGAATTCACATATCACAGTGCAGTTTCTCACAAAAAATCTTTCTAGTTTTATCTGAGGATATTTCCTTTTCACCATATTCCTCAATGTGTTCTCGAATATCCCATTGCAGAATAAAGGAAAAAAAGTGTTAGCAAGCTTCTCAATGAAT
>NW_016804859.1:0-3287 GCF_001698545.2 Rhinopithecus bieti
CTCTGTGAGATGAATTTACACATCACAAAGCAGTTTCACAGATAGTTTCTTCCTCGTTTTATCTGAAGAAATTGGTTTTTTTTCCCATAAGCCTCAATGGGCTCCCAAATGTCCCTTCACAGATTCTACAAAAACAGTTTCCAACCTGCTGAATCAAAAGAAAAGCTTAACTCTGTAAGATGAATCGGCCCATCACAAAGCAGTTTCACAGATAGCTTCTATCTAGATTTTTTTGTGGATATTCAATTTTCCCCTTAAGCCACAATGGACTCTTATATGTCCCATTGCAGATTCTACAAAAGAGTACTTCCAACCGGTGGAAGTAAAATACTGGTGTAGCATTGTGAGATGAATCCACATATCACAGAGCAGTTTCATAGATAGTTTATTTCTAGTTTTTTTCAGTGCATATTTTGTTTTCCCCATTGGCCTCAGTGGGCCCCAATTGTCCCTTTGCAGATTCTACAAAACAATGTTTCTAAACTGCTGAATCAAAAGAAAGGTTTAACACTGTGAAATGAATCCGCACCTCACAAAGCAGATTCACAGATAGCTTCTTTCTAGTTTTATTTTGGGATATACAGATTTTCCTCATAGGTCTCAGAGAAATCCCAAATGACTCTTTGCAGATTCTGCAAAAGAGTGTTTCCAACATCCAGAATAAAAGAAAGGTTTAACTCTGAGAGATGAATTCACAGATCACAAAAAAGTTTCACAGATAGCTTTTTTCTAGTTTTATCTGGGGATATTCTGTTGGTCCCCACAGGCCTCAGTGGGCTTCAAAGTGTCCCTTTGCCGATTAGACAAAAAGAGCGTTTCCAACCTCCTGAATCAAAAGAAATGTTTACAGCTCATGGATGGTTCCACACATCACAAAGCAGTTTTCCAGATAGCTTCTTTCTAGTTTTTTTCTAAGGACAGTCTGCTTTTCCCCACAGGCATCAATTGGCTCCCAAATGTCCTTTCACAGATTCAACAAAAAGAACATTTCCAACCTGCTGAATCAAAAGAAAATTTTAACTATATGAGATAAATCCTCACATCACCAAGCAGTTTCACAGATAGCTTCTTTTTAGTTTTTATCTATAGGTTATTTTGTTTTGTCTCATAGGCTTCAATGGGCTTCTAAATGACTCTTTGCAGACACTACAAAAAGATTGCTTAGAACATGCTGAATCAAAAGAAAGGTTTAACTCCATGGGATGAATCCACACATCAGTAAGCAATTTCACAGATAGCTTCTTTCCGGTTTTTATCTGGAAATATTTGTTTTCTCCATAGGCAGCAAGTGGCTCTGAAAAGTCCTTTCACAGATTTCACAAAAACAGAGTTTCCAACCTGCTGAATTAAAAGAAAGGTTTAACTCTGTGAGATGAATCCACCTGACATAAGGCAGTTTCACAGTTAGCTTCTTTCTAGTTTTATCTGGGATATTCTCTTTTCCTCATAAGCCTCTATTAGCATCCAAATTTTCTTTGGAGAATCTACAAAAGAGTGTTTCCAAACTGCTGAATCAAAATCATGGTTTACCTCTGATAAATGGATCCAAACATTACAAATCAGTTTCACAGATAGGTTCTTCTCAGTTTTTATCTGGGATATTCTGTTTTTCCCCATAGGCCACAATGGGTTCTCCAATATTCCATTGCAGATTCTACAAAAAAGAGTGTTTCCAACCTGCTGTATCAAAGAAAAGTTTCACCTCTGTGAGATTAATCCACATATTGTAAAGTAGTCTCACAGATACCATCTTTCTAGTTATTATCGGAGGATATTTGGTTTTTCCCCATATACATCAATGGGCTCCCAAATGTTTCTTCACATATTCTAAAAAAATAGTGTTTCCAATCTGCTGAATCAAAAGAAAGGTTCAACTCTGTGAGATGAATGGACTTATTACAAAGCAGCTTCACAGATAGCTTCTTTGTAGTTTTTGTCTGGGGATATTCAGTTTTCCCCCATAGGCCCCAGTGGATTCCCAAATGTACCTTCACAGATTTTACAAAAAGTGTTTCCAACCTGCTGAATCAAAAGAAAGGTTTACCTCTGATAGATGGATCCACACATCACAGTATCACAGACTGTTTCTTTCTAGTTTTAATCTGGGGACGTTCAGTTTTTCCCCATTGGCCTAAGTGGACTTCCAAATGTCCCTTTCACGATTCTACAAAAAAAAGTTTCCAACCTTCTAAATAAAAGAAAATTTTAACTCTGTGAAAGGAATCCATCTATCACAAAGAAGTTTCCAAGGCAGATTATTTCTATTTTTTTTTTTCTGGGGATATCTGACTTTTCTCCATATAACTCAGTGGACTTCCAAATGTCCCTTCTGAGATTCTACACAAGGAGTTTTTCCAACATGCAGAATCAAAAGAAACTTTTAACCCTCTGAGATGAAGCCACATGTCACAAAGCTATTTCACAGATAGCTTCTTTATAATTTTTATTTGGGGATGCTCAGTTTTTTCCTATAAGCCTCAATCGGCTCCCAAATATTTATTTGCAGATTCTGCAAAAAGAGTGTTTCCAACCTGCTGTATCAAAGGAAATGTTTGTCACTGTAAGGTTAATCCAAACATCACAAAGTGGTTTCACAGATAGCTACTTTCTATTTTATCTGCAGATACTCAGTTTTTTCCCATAGGCCTCAAAGCACCCCCAAATGTTTCTTTGTAAATTCCACAGAAAGAGTGTTTCCAACCTTCTGCTTTCAAAGGAAGGTTTAACTCTCATAACATCACAAAGCACTTTCACAGATAGTTTCTTTCTAGTTTTACCTGGGGATATTCACTTTTCCACATAGGCCTCAATGGGCTCCAAAATGTTTCTTTGCAGATTCTAGAAAAGAGTGATTCCAAGATGCTTAATCAAAGAAAAGTTTAACTCTGTGAGATGAATCTATTCATTACTTTTCAGTTTCAGAGATAGCTTTTCTAGTTTTAATTTGGTGATGTTTGGTTTTCCCCATAGGTCTCAAAGGGCTCTCAAATGTACTTTGGGAGATTCTGCAAAACAATGTTTCCAACCTGCTCAATCAAAATAAAGCCTTAAATTTATAAAATGAATCCACACATCACAGAGCAGTTTCATAGGTATTTTCTTCATAATTTTTTCAGGGGATATTATTTTTTTCCCCATGGGCCTCAATCCACTCCCAAATGCCGCTTCTCAGATTCCACAAAAAGATTGTTTCCAACCTGCTGAATCAAAAGAAAGGTTTAACTCGTGAGATGAGTCCACACATCCCAAAGTAGTTGCACAGGTAGCTTCATTCCAGTTTTTTTTTT
>NW_016804860.1:0-1033 GCF_001698545.2 Rhinopithecus bieti
TTCATACATTGAAGTGCATTTTCCAGAAGACTTCTTTCCAGTTTTCATTTGGAGAGATTTCCTTCCTCACCATAGCCCTCAAAGCGCTCCCAAATATCACTTTGCAGAATCCACGACAACAGTGTTAGCAAACCATTCCAAGAAGGGAAGGGTGGAACTCTGTGTGATGAAGTCACACATCAGACAGAAATCTTTGAAAGCTTCTCTCTGGTTATTATTTTAGGATAGTTCCTTTTCACAATGGGTCCCAATGGCTAGCAAATATCACTTGCAGATTCCACGAAAAACTGTTAGCAAACTGCTTCCTGAGGACTAATTTGTAACTCTGTGATTTGAATTCACAGATCACAAAGAAGTTTCTAGGAAAGCTTCTTTCATGTTTTGAACTGATGATACTTCCTTTATCAGAGTAGGCCTCAATACGATGAAAAGTGGCCGTTCTAATGTTCCTCAAAGACAGCATTAATGGACTGTTCCTGGAAACAAAAGTGTACCTCTCTGAGATGAATTCTCACATCACCAAGAAGTTTCTAAGAAAGCTTCTTTGTAGCTTCCATCTGAATATATTTCCTTTGTCACCCTAAGCTTCATTGCGCAAAGAAGTATCCCATTGCAGGTTTCAAGAAAACTGTGTTAGCAATCTGATCACTGAAGACAAACGTGTAACTCTGTGAGTTGCATACATACATCAAAGTGCATTTTCCCAGAAGGCTTCTTTCCAGTTTTTATCTGAAGAGATTTCCTTTTACACCGTAGCCCTCAAAAAGCTACCAAATATCACTTTGCAGAATAGAGGACAGCAGTGTTAGCAAACTGTTCCAAGAAGGGAATGGTGGAACTCTGTGTGATGAAGTCACACATCAGAAAGCAATCTCTCACAAAGCTTGTCTTTAGTTATTCTCTGAGGATATTTCCTTTTTCACAAGGGGCCCCAATGGGCTCCCAAATATCACTTTCCAGATTCCACGAAAAGTCAGTTAGCAAACTGCTCTATGAGGACAATGTTGTAACTCTGTGAGATGAATTCACAGAT
>NW_016804861.1:0-16214 GCF_001698545.2 Rhinopithecus bieti
ACCTAGCCATCCCATTTCTGGGTATATACCCCAAGGATTATAAGTCATGCTGCTATAAGGACACATGCACATGTATGTTTATTGTGGCACTATTCACAATAGCAAAGACTTGGAAGCAACCCAAATGTCCATCAGTGACAGGCTGGATTAAGAAAATGTGGCACATATACACCATGGAATACTATGCAGCCATAAAAAAGGATGAGTCTGTGTCTTTTGTAGGGACATGGATAAAGCTGGAAACCATCATTCTCAGCAAACTATCGCAAGAACAGAAAAAAAAAAAAAAACAAATACTACATGTTCTCACTCATAGGTGGGAATTGAACAATGAGATCACTTGGACACATAAAGGTTACCATCACACACCGGCTCCTATTGTGGGGAGAGGGTGGTGGGGAGGGATAGCATTAGGAGATATACCTAATGTAAATGACGAGTTAATGGGTGCAGCACACGAGCATGGCACATGTGTGTGTGTGTGTGTGTGTGTGTGTGTGTGTGTGTGTATATATATATATATAACAAACCTGCACATTGAGCACATGTACCCTAGGACTTAAAGTATAATAAAAAAAAAAAAAAAAGAAAGAAATTACACTAAAACATTGCTTGAATGATACTACCTTGTAGGTATGTAATTCTTGGTCTTTTCATAGTACTTACATCCATAAAATCTTGAGAAAATTCTTAAAACAAAACCTGAAATTTATAGAGATCTATTCTTACCCAGTTTTATTTTAGTTGACACATTGTGATGTTATATATTTATTGAGTATAATTTGACATTTTGAAACATATCCATGTGGTATAATGATACAATCGGGATAGTTAGTATATCTATCACTTCATGCCTTTATCATTTCTTTGTGGCAAGAACATTCAAAACCATATCTTCTAGCCCTTTTGTAATATATAGCACCTTACTTGTTAAGCATAGTCACTCTGCAATAAAATAGCAAAAGTTCTTCTTATCTCATTGTAACTTTGTACCTGTTGACCAACCTCTACCCATTTTCCCTCTTCTCTCCCCTCCCCAGTCTCTAGTAAACACTCTTCTACTATCTACCTCTATGATACTAGCTCTTTTTTTTTTTTTTTTTTTCCAGATTTCACTTATGAGTAAGATCATGCAGTTTATGTGTTTCTGTGTCTGGCCTATTTCAATTAACATGAGGCATATTTCCAAAAGGAAGTCAAGTCAGTATACCAAAGAGAGATATTTGTAACCCCTGTTTATTGCAGCATGATTTCTAATAGCCAAAAAATGGAATCAACCTAGGTGTTCAACAATGGAAGAATGGATAAAGAAAATGTGAGCTATATACACAATAGTATACTATTCAGCCATATAAAATAATTAAATTGTGCTATTTGTGAGGATAGACATGGTAGATATTATGTTAAGTAAAATAAATGAGTTTTATATTTTCATTTTATTTTGTTTAAAAGAAACTAATTTTTCTAGATGTTAAGCAATTTGCCACAAGTCACACATATGGTTAATTAATGGAAGATTGATAATTTAAAAATGTGTGTACCACTGAATACCATAATAATTCTATGCTCTTTTCACAGCAACACATGCCCATATTAATTCTGTACAAAAAAAATAGAAGACGCAAATACCATTTGATTGTTAGTACTAGACCAATATTTCTCAGATAAAACATTATGTTGCTCAACATCATGTGTTGAATATAAAAATATACAAAACAAATATTAATTATTTGCCTTCTTCTACAAACAAACAAAATTTCCCCAATGTGCAAATATATCCTATGTATATATTTGTCATGGCAGTTTCCAAAGCAGTCCATTGGGTAACACGGTAAACAGTGAAATGTGTGATTTTTCACATTTAATTTTGAAATAGTAATAGATTCATAAAAAATTACAAAGTTAATACCAGGAAGTCCTGGGTATGTTTACATCTTACATAACACTACATCAAACTAGAAAATTGGCATTAGCATAATATTTGGGTACAGTTCTATATCATTTCAGACTAGAAGGATAAATGAGCCTGAAGCACAAACAATAGTTGAAGGCAAAGTTCTTCTAGGCTCTGATAGGGGTAGTGATAAGTTGTAGGAAGGTGCGGGGTGGAACTGCATTGCAAACAAAGGTTGTGGGGGGTTTTTTTTGGTTTTTTTTTTGAGACACAGTCTTGCTCTGTCGCCCAGGCTGGAGTGCAGTGGTGCTATCTCAGCTCACTGCAACCTCCGCCTCCCAGGTTCAAGTGATTCTCCTGCCTCAGCTTCCTGAGTAGCTGGGATTTCAGGCACGTGCCACCACTCCTGGCTAATTTTTGTATTTTTAGTAGAGATGGGGTTTCACCATGTTGGTCAATCTGATCTTGAACTCCTGACCTTGTGATCTTCCTGTCTTGGCCTCCCAAAGTGCTGGGATTACAGGAAGTGAGCCACCGTGACCGGCCAAAGGTTGTCTTATTATGCAGATGAAGTCTCTTGGTGACAGCTCTCAGAACAGATGAAAAGTCTGCTCATGCAGATGATCTTTAATTTCTTCTTCAGTGAGTAATTATCCTTTTTTAATTTGATTTCAAACAGTGGATTGAAGGCAATTGTGTTTCTTTAACAGAACTTCACTCAGATAAAAGAACTTCAGAGAAGAGTCCCTTCTTGCACTTGGAGGGGAGAAACAAGGGAAGATCAGAGATCTTGATGCTGAGGCAGCTTGGGAGGCCTTTCATTCAAGGTGCTTAGTATGCCAAAGAGTTATACTTTGGGGTGTTGTTTTCTGAGCCCAAACACACCTGATTCCCTTCCCCATGTCTGGGGACTCGCCTTCTTATCTATCTGTGTAGGAAACAGCCTGCCTCTAATTATAGAGCTGAAAATGCCAGTTTCTCACTTTCCCAGCTCCCCTGGCTGCTGGGACAGACATGTGACCAGGTTTGGCCAATCAAATTTGTGTGCTGAGAATTTTCAGTCTGCAGTTTGGGATCCAGAGAATGAGGATAGCACCCCCTGTGTTGGTGCTGGAATCCTCAGCAGACTGGTTCTGTGGTATGATGCTTTCTGTGGTTCTGGGTGCATAACTTCTCTTTGATCTGCCTGTTTTCTAAGCCTGGTCCCTGGGCTTTCTGACAATTTGGTGAGCTACTAAATATTGTTTCAATACACTTCTATTTTGCTTAAATAAATATGAATCTGTTTATGTTTGTAGTTAAGATCAATGACTAATATATTTGCATTTGTGGAATAAATCCTACTCATTCAAGCATTATTTGAAATCACCATTGGATTCAGTTTGTTGATATTTATACCTGTGTTCCTAAATCAGATTGGCTGATAGTTTTCTCTTCTTGCACTGTTCTAATCTTCTTTCAGTATTGAGGGTGCCAACTTTTGGGAATTTTTTGTTAGAAAAATTCCTACAGCAGAATTGCTGGATCAAGGGGTCTGTGCATTTTCAGTTTTGATGACTATTGTCAAATTGCTATCCAAAGAAATTTTGCCAGTTTACATTTTGACCAGCAACATATAATACTGCCTGTTTCTCTCTATCCTTGCCAACACAAAGGACTTGTTATCAATCTGCTTCTTTATTTTTTTTTTTTATGGGTAAGTTGAGCATGCTTGCATATGTTCAGAGTCTTTCTTTCTCCAGCTGTTTTGTTTTCTATGAACCGTCTGTTGATGTTTTTTGACTAGGTGGTTAGTTTTTCTTCTTATGTTTTTTGTTGGGGAGGGAGGAGGCATGGGAGAGTCAGGGTTTAACCTTTTGTCCTACAGTGACCTGTTGGTCTGAAGTTTAAACTCAGTTCCTGGGTGTTGGTTGTAATGGCTTTCGAAACTGGAAAAGACCCTCACAAAGACCTGCAATGCAGAGGGAAGATGGCGTGATTGGTTCTGCCTTCCAACTCAAGACATTCACTTTCCAGTTGCATCCACCAATTAAGCAAAGGTTTTTATTGAAGTCTGGTGAAAAAAATTTCATATTCCCTCATGATAATCAGTTGTTCTATAAATCAGTCAGAAGTTGTTGCATTTTTACATTTTTAACAAATGGGTCCAAAACCAATACAATGATTTTGTAAGTAATAAGTAGGTGAGGAAATTCTATCTCCAAAGTTTTAAATGTTCGGCTGAGAGAGTTGTTATGAGTGAGCCACATGCCTTTTGGCAACAGAATCACATAAAGAAGGAAACATTTCAAAACATCTGTTTTCTAAAAGCATTTCCACGGCATCTTAATTTGACTGATGAGGAGCTCCCTCTAGGGGAGAGAAAAATATCAGCACCAGGATTTCTTGTGCGTTTCGCCTAGGGGTTTTTGTGGAAATCTTTTTAGTCCCCTTGCCTATGCTGGTAAGGCTTAGCATTGTTATAACTAAACAACGCAATCCATAAATACTTTGTCAGTGCAACACAGTCACAAATGATCATCTCTCCCAATGCATGGAAAGCACATATATTGGCCTCTTTTACCAGAATGTGACCTTTATGTGGGGAGGGCTTTGCCTGTTTTATTCTTTTCTTTAATAAATACCAATAACAGTACCTGGCACATAGCACGGTTCAATAATTTTTGAATCAATGAACAAATCTTTGAACAAAAGTTTTGAGCTTAGTGTAGCTTGAAATCCATGACTAGGCCCTGTGGCCAAGGGCAGGCATTTGTCTGTGACCTAAGGCTGAGTAGTCTGTGCAGAGGGTGTGGGTGAGGTTTATTTAACTGGCTTAGGCCAAATGTATTCACTCAATGCTTATTTATTGAGCACCCACTGTGTGCCAGACACTGTTATAGGGGCGGGGCTCCCAACAGTGAAAAGGACAGGCAAGATTCCTGAACTTAAAGAGCAGTGATACAGAGAATGTTGAGATGATAATACTTATTACAGGGAAAAATCAAACAGGGAAGGGAGATAGAGTATTCTGGCATGGAGAGGAGGTCTTGACTTTATCTGTAGTGAGAGAAAGCTTCACTGAGAGGTGAAGGAGAGAGAGAGAAGGTTGAGCAGCCATCTGGGAGACAGTCATCAAGGCTCCGAAGCAGGAACATGCCCAGCATGTTTGAAGAATGCGGAGGAGGCTGGTACAGCAGAACAGAGTAAGGGAGAGGGAGAGGGATAGGGACTGGAGTCAGAAAGATGTGGCCTACAGGTGTGAAATTCCTAGAGAGAATATTTGAAGATTTTCCAGCAGTGAGGAAGGACCCTGTGAGTCAAGGGCAAAAGCAGGCCTAGGCCTTTCCTGCATCCTTCCCTGCTTCTAAAGGTGATTTTCAGGTTTTCTTGGAAAGAGTCAGATCATCAATATGAGGTAACAATGCCTAAGGTGGTTCTGCTGCAGCCCACCTGTCATGAGGTGGAAGATGTTGTAGGATAGTATGGAGTACAGAGGGGAGAACATGCTGAACTGGATTCTGGCTGAACTAAGCTGAACGAGAGAGCACTTTAGACCCTGGACGTCAGAGGTGGAGGAAGGAACCATAGATCTCTCCCAGCTGCTGTCTGTAGGGCATCGTGCCCCACTTAACTGCAACCACCACTCTCATTGAAGAATCTTAATCTAAAAACTCTTGCCGGGCGCGGTGGCCCAAGCCTGTAATCCCAGCACTTTGGGAGGCTGAGACGGGCGGATCACGAGGTCAGGAGATCGAGACCATCCCGGCTAACACGGTGAAACCTGGTCTCTACTAAAAAATACAAAAAACTAGCTGGGCGAGGTGGCAGGCGCCTGTAGTCCCAGCTGCTCGGGAGGCTGAGGCAGGATAATGGCATAAACCCGGGAGGCGGAGCTTGCAGTGAACTGAGATCCGGCCACTGCACTCCAGCCTGGGCGACAGAGCGAGACTCCGTCTCAAAAAAATAAAAAATAAAAAATAAATAAAATAAATAAAAACTCTCGAAACCTCCCAACAGCCAGAAAGAAACAGCCTCCACTGGAGATGACAAAACAAGATTAACCTTTTTGGACACTGATATGATTCCCTTTAGCCTCATTTTGTTATTATTAGATTCTTTTGTATTTTTTTTTAAGTCTATGGTTGTTCTAAACTTTGTAGTATAGATGGGCGATGGTGTTGTCCTGGGCTTCCTGCTGGCCAGTTGAGGTGGGGGTCTGTGCCAACACCTCTTGCTGCATCTGGATTCATGACATATTTCGCTAGCCTGGCTCCAGATGGAAAGCCTGGCTGCAGTCAGTACTCTAAGTCGGCCTGATCACTGTATTAAGAATCATTGTTATGGTCATACACCTCGTTGTCTATAACGAACAAAATGCACTTATTCAAGCCCTAATCTGTACAATGAATTGGGGTATCTGATGGGGTGACCCAGGGTCCTGAGAAATCTTAGTAGGATACATGAATGTCAAAGGATGGAGTTGTAAGGGAATGACTTTACCAAGGCAACCTTGCATATATCTACACCCACTGCAAAGGCGAAGGCTTGAACCACAGCTAATCTGAGTCTTGGCAGAACACTTCTTGATCCACCCTGGAATGGAAGAGGATGAGAGGCTTGTAAGGCATGCTCTGAGGCCCTTGTCTCCTTTGGGAGGCTGTCATGAGACAGTTTTCTATCTCCTCCCTAGTCCTGATGAGGTGTGGGGCTTTCTGCCTCGTGCCCCTCAGAATAGAACTACAGAATATAAAACTACATAGCCGCAGTCTAGAATTGGCTCAACAGCCACAGGGTATTCCACGACTTGCCTTCTAGTCATCAATCCCCTTTTGTGTTGTTCCTTTTGCTATGTGAGAAAAGAACCACAGGGAGCTGGCACTTTCGACTAATCTTCCTTTCTCTGTCTATGTGAGTAATAAACAATCAGTCTGAAGTGGCTTGATTGGATCGGTTAGACCTTGGCCTTGGTTTTCTCTTGTGTGCCTTGTGTGTGCTTGACAGAAAGGCCATGTCCTGGGGGTCAGTTTTCTGTCACTGTTACTGTGAAGCCTCTGAACTGCGAGAGCTGTAAGTTGTAATGCTGATGATGTGCCTGTGTGACTAGCATGATAGAAAAGACCAGTGGAAAAATGAGGCAGTGGTTCCCTGTGGCAAGGGGAACTGCACACACTTGGACCTCATTCCTGGTGGATGTTTGCACCCCTCCCTGCCCCTTGTGGGTGGAAGTAGCGTTAGGGAGGAATCAGAATCTGCATTCTGAGTAGTTGCTGGGATTCCTGAGGAGAGAGAAGCTGATTTCCTGACCTGTATCTTCTACAGGGCTAAGGAAACTTAGTGCTAGATTAAAGTCTGTTGTGTCTTGAATTTGAAGTCTAGCCTACCCTCCCAGTGGTGGGACAGACCTGAATCTTCAGAATGAGGATGAAAATAAGTCCAAATAGATCAGTAATCACAATAAGTTCAATGAGTTAAACTTGATAATTAAAAAGCAGTTTGATAGATTACATTTAATAGATCTATATAATGTTCATAAGGTGTATATCTAAAACAAAGTAACACAGTAAGTTTGAAAACAAAAGGATAGAAAAAAGATATATCAGGCAAATTTCCAACCAAAGAAAACTATCACAACAAAATCTAATTTAAACCTTAAAAGGAATGAAGGAATCAGCAAACTATGGCCTGCAGGCCAGCTGAACCCACCAGCTGTTTTTAGAAATAACGTCTTATTGGAACACAATCACTCCCCTTTGTTTACATATAGTCTGTGGTTGCTTTTGAGCTACAATGACAGGGTTGAGTAGTTGTGACAGACACTGAATGGTTGTCAAAGCCTAAACCATTTACTACCTGGCTCTTTATAGAAAAACTTTGCCAACTCTAGTTATAAACCAATGAAAGGAACACTACTTTAAGATGCTATAATACTTGGGAATTTGTATGTATGCAACAAAACTTCAAAATATAAAAATAAAAAGGCTGATAGAATTACAAAGTAGATAATTCTACATTTACACCTATTTCAGACACTCATGGATCAAGGAGACAGAAAATGATAATAGGATATTTGAAAAATCCAGTCCATACACATAAACAATTCAGGTTTGAATTGTGGTAAATGGAGATGATTGAACAGAGAGTGGCAGAGCTGAGGATCATATGCATAGACGCGTGAGGGGTCATAGTGGTCATGACCAGCCAAAATTATGAAGCCATTAATGTTACAAGGCAGAGAAAGCAAAGACAATAGAAATCACGAAAAAAATGGTAGTAACAAGAACAATTAGAGCATAAAAAAGTTAGCCAAACTGGAGAGACCAGCCCAGAGTGAATGTCACTAAAGTTCTGAGGAGTCCCAGAGCTACCTTGCATTCCATTCAAGTCTTTCAGATGCTCCTTTTTATGACTTGTTTGTTTGTTTGAGACGGAGTATCGGAGTATCAGAGTATCACTCTGTCACCCAGGCTGAAGTGCAGTGGGCGCAGCAATCTCGCAATCTCAGCTCACTGCAGCCTCTGCCTCCTGGTTCAAGCAATTCTCCTGCCTTAGCCTCCTGAGTAGCTGGGATTACAGGTGTGTGCCACCATGCCCGGCTAATTTTTGTATTTTTAGTTTTGCCATGTTGGCCAGGCTGTTCTCAAACTCCTGACTTCAAATTATCCACCTGCCTTGGCCTCCCAAAGTGCCGGGATTACAGGTGCGAGCCACTGCGCCCGGCCCACTTTATGGCTTTTTAAACCTGCATCTCCAGAACACCCTCTTTGTTGTATTGATCTTGTATTGGCTGTCCATCATGTGAGCTAGCCAAAGAAAAGTCATCCTTCTTGTAATAAAGGGAAATAAACTAAAATCTCCTTTTGAATGTCTTGCCACGGCTATGACACAGTGCCATGGTGGACACATAGATAGGTAGGTGAAGTCCAGGAGAACCTGGTCTGCCAGGAAGTCCTAGTGGGACTTGTCCCTCCACCTGATGCTAGCTGTCACAGCTAATCTTGAGGTTTCTGGCTTCCTCTGGAAGGAAATAGATGCATCAGCCCTGAGATGTTAAAACAAGCACATGAATACCTGGGTTTCCTATACTGTCTCATGTGCAGTAAGGAGCAAGGGTTTGGGAATCAGTACTATATGAATGCTGTAAACTTTGTTACAATCCCCACTTTTTTTGTTCCCCTGTATGAAACCTTGAAAACAAAGAGGAATAGTGTGTTTCCCTGGGAAGCATTGAGGAAAGCTGAAGAGCTGGGCAGCATCTAGATTTGATGTGAGTACCCACAAAAGGACAGAAAAGAAAACAGACCAAAGACAAAGGATCAGGGCCAAGGGAAGCATGTCCAGGGCCAGTTAGGGCCTGAGAAGAGGGTACAGAGAGGGCCCTCAAGGGACAATGTGGTCTTGGTCCTTTCCTTCTTTTATTTTTTTTTTTTTTTGAGATGGTCTCACTCTGTTGCCCAGGCTGGAGTGCAGTGGTGCAATCTTGGTTCACTGCAACCTCTGCCTCCTAGGCTCAAGGAATCCTCCCACCTCAGCCTCCTGAGTAGCTAGGACTACAGGTGTGTGCCACCATGCCCTGGGTAATTTTTAAATTTTTTATAGAGATAAGATCTTGCCATGTTGCCCAGGCTGGTCTTGAATACCTGGGCTCAAAGGATCCACCCGCCTTGGCCTCCCAAAGTGCTGGGATTATAAGCATGAGCTACCAAGCCCGGACTTTCTGTTTTCATAAAAGGCTATATCAGGAAAGAACTGTGCCCAGACCACACAGGAGGAGAACTTGGTGAGTGATGGGATTCAGGTTTCATGTATTTTTACTTATGCCCCTATCCTATCTTTGACAGGAGGGAAACAGACAAGTATTACATTCTTGTCCACAGAGCCTCTCCCTGAGGAAGACTCAGTTATATGGCCAGCATCCTAATCCCTGGGCTATAGTCACTTTTCATCTCATAATTTTTCATCACCTTTACCCATGCCTGGTGACTGAATTATCAAGAAACAAGCTTTGGGCATTTGTCATTGTATAGGAAACATAACTATATCCACCCAGTTGGCAGAAGTATCCCATGACTATCCCAGGATGAGAGGGACCCTGGAAATTCATAGACTCTGAGACTGATTAGGAAGCTAGGGTTGTGGATTTCATTGTTATAAGCCAAAACGAGAAAGAATAATATCTTATGCAAATCTATCTCTTTCTCTATAAAATCAACTCTACAAAAATGCATAGGCAACTATAATTGAGACCTAGAAAGTTGAAGAAATATTTTAAGTGAAGCAGAAGGTAAGTAGGTATTCCATATAAAAAAGAGAAACCCAGATTATTACTATCAGAAACTTAAGTGTCCTGAGGATGCTGAACTGTGCCTCCTGTGTGGATCCAGAACCCAAAAATAAAAAGGGTCACCCTGATCGGTAAACATTGGCATCTTGTTCCTCATCTTCCTGGGTAGTGGTAGAAGGAGTGGGAGGGGTGGTGAGAAGGCAGCTGGAAAGCCAAGGAGCTGAAATTTGGGGCAGAATTTTTGACAGTTTCTGTGTAAGGAGGCTCTGAAGTTAGAGACCAGGCCTGCTAAGGATGGGAGCACACTAGTAAATCCCCAATATTTAGCAGCGGAAGCCAACAAGGCTATACCATACCAGAAGAAAGGTGAATTTAAAATATGCCCCCATTTCCCATGGTGGAAGCCCTGTTTCACATCTTAATCTCTGAAATTAGGTTAAAGTGATCCAGGATTGTTAATGCTCCAGTCACCTACCAGAAGCAAATGTAAATCACCTCTGAAGGAAGGTAGCATAATCTCAGACCTCAACTTGTTTTGAAAATGTTTTTTATACAACCACCCAGCACTCCATTAAAAAAAAAACAAAAAACAAAAAAAAACAAAAAAAAAAACCCAAACTTAAAAACGAAACAGAAAAACCCCACCCAAAACACGGGAAATAATTGACAACAAAAACAGACTCACAGAGGAACCAGGTCATGAAGTTACACATTTTAAAATTTGTAAGCACTCTATACATTAATGTGTTAAAGAAAATAGAAGGCAAAATGAGAATTCAGCAGGAAATTGCAATCTTTCAGAAAGTATCATATGGGAATTTTAGAACAGAAAAACACAATAACTCAATTAAAAATTCAGTGGGTAAGTTTCAGCAGATTAGACAAAGAGAGAATTATTGAACTGGAAGATAGGTTAGGAGAAAATATATAGAATAATTAGACTAATAGCTGACTTTTTAACAGAAGCAATGAAAGCAAGAAGACAGTGAAATTACTTTGTTAAAGTGCTGAAAGCAATAAATAATAACTACTGACCTACCTTTTGAAACCATTCTTTAATAATTAGAGTGAAATACAGAACTTTTAACAAAAGTTGAGAAAATTAAACACACTTAAAGAAATGTGAAAAGGTATTTTTCAGGTGCAAAGAAAATAAGCCTAAATGGCAGACAGATTCAGAATCAATGAAAATAGTAAATATTTGGAAAAATTCAAATGAATATGCTACATTAAGCAATAATTATATAATTTGGGGAGACAATTAAATAAAATAAAAATATTCTGAGCTCCTTGAATGTCTGAGAAGAGGTAAGGTAAAAGTACTACATTTATATTAGACTTTGATAAGTTGAGGATGCATATTGTATTACAAGGTTGTTTTGTTAACTATGGTAGCCCTTAGCCACATGTGGCTATTGGCACTTAGAAATGTGATCAGTCCTACTTCAGATATACTGTAAATGTAAAATATACACCAGATTTCAAAGACTTAGGGCAAGAAAAGAAAAAAAGAAGAAGAAAAGAAAGGAAAATGATACCATTATTAATGTTATATTGATTACATGTTGAAATGATTATATTTTGATATCTTAAATTAATTGTATTATTAAAATTAAGTTCACTTTTTTTCTTTTCTTTATTTACTTGGCTATTAGAAAATTTAAAATTACATATATGGCTCACAGATTATATTATTATATTTGCAGCATGCATTATATTGCTATTGGACAGTGCTAGTCTAAGGTAATCACTAAGTAAATAGTAAAAAAATAAAAAAAGTGTTTAACTCCCAAGTTAATGAAGTTGAGGGTAGTGGGGGAAGTGGAATAATAAAAAAAAAAATCAAGTCAAAAGAAGGAAAGAAAGGACAGAGAGAGAGAAAGAAAAAATATATAACAGATGAAGCAAATAAGTAAGACAGTAGATTGAAACATACACCAATAATTACATTAAATGTAAATGGACAAAGAGCTGTAATTGGAAGATAAAGATTGTCAGACTGGATTTTAAACAAAAGAGCATGCTGCTTATAAGAGGCATCTCTAAAATACAAAGATTTAGAAAGATTGAAAGTAAAAAGATAGAAAATTATAAACCAGACAAATACACTAACCAAAGAAACTTGGTCTAATTAATGATTTCATATAAAGCATATTTTAATGCAAAAAGCATCTAGAAATAAAGATGATCACTTTATAGTGATAAATATTCACCCACAGGTTGATATACTAATTATAAATCTGTGTGCACCTAATAATATAGGTATAAAATATATAAATCAAGAATCGACAGAATCACAATGAGGAATATACACACTTACAATGTAGTGGGCCTTTCTAACATACTTCCTTCAGTGTCTGATAGAATAAGAAGAAAAGCAATTAGTAAGTAAGCTAAGTAAGCATATGGAATATTTAAACAACACAATTAACAGCATTGACTTGATCAGCATATATAGAATACTGCACCCAACTGCTGTGGTCTAGTCTGGTTTCGTCTGGTTTGATCCTTTCTAGTCTGGTCTGTTCTGGTCTGGTCTGGTCTCGTCTGGTTTGATCTGGTCTAGTCTGGTCTAGTCTGGTTTGATCTGGTCTGGTTTGGTTTGATCTGGTCTGGTCTGGTTTCGTCTGGTTTGATCCTGTCTAGTCTGGTCTGTTCTGCTCTGGTCTGGTCTCCTCTGGTTTGATCTGGTCTAGTCTGGTCTGGTCTGGTTTGATCTGGTCTGGTTTGATCTGGTCTGGTCTGGTTTGACCTGGTCTGGTCTGGTTTGATCTGGTCTGGTCTGGTTTCGTCTGGTTTGATCTTGTCTAGTCTGGTCTGTCCTGGTCTGGTCTGGTATCGTCTGGTTTGATCTGGTCTAGTCTGGTCTGGTTGGTCTGGTCTTGTCTGGTTTGATCTGGTCTAGTCTGGTCTTGTCTGGTTTAATCTGGTCTGGTTTGATCTGGTCTGGTCTGGTTCGATCCGGTCTGGTCTGGTTTAATCCGGTCTGATCTCGTTGGATCCAGTCTGGTCTGGTTTCCTCTGGTTTGATCCGGTCTGGTCTGGTTTCATCTGGTTTGATCCGGTCTGGTCTCGTTTCGTCTGGTTTGATCCGGTCTGGTCTGGTTTGATGCGGTCTGGTCTGGTTTCCTGTGGTTTGATCCGGTCTGGTTTGGTTTCGTCTGGTTTGATCCAGTCTGGTCTGGTTTTATTCGGTCTGATCTGGTTTGATCCAGTCTGCTCTGGTTTCCTCTGGTTTGATCCAGTCTGGTCTGGCTTCGTCTGGTTTGATCCGCTCTAGTCTGGTTTCGTCTGGTTTGATCTGGTCTTGTCTGGTATCATCTGATTTGATCCGGTCTGGTCTGGTTTCTTCTGGTTGGATCCGGTCTGGTCTGGTTTGATTTGGTCTGGTCTGGTTTCGTCTGGTTTGATTCGGTCTGGTCTGGTTTCGTCTGGTTTGATCCGGTCTGGATCCGGTCTGGTCTGGTTTCGACTGGTTTGATCCGGTCTGGATGCGTTCTGGTCTGGTTTCATCTGGTTTCATCTGGTTTGGTCTGGTTTGATCCAGTTTGATCTAGTCCCGTCTGGTTTGGTTTAATCCGGTTTGATCCGGTCTGGTCTGGTTTGATCCGGTCTGGTCTGGTTTTGTCTGGTTTGAACCGGTTTGGTCTGGTTTGATCCGCTCTGGTCTGCTTTGATCCGGTCTGATCTGGTTTGATCCGGTCTGGTCTGGTTTGGTCTGGTTTGTTCCGGTCTGGTCTGGTTTCGTCTGGTTTGATCTGTTCTGGTCTGGTTTGATCCGATCTGGTCTGGTTTCGTCTGGTTTGATCCGGTCTGGTCTAGTGTCATCTGGTTTTATCCGGTCTGGATCTGGTATGGTCTGGTTTCATCTGGTTTAATCTGGTCTGGTCTGGTTTGATCTGGTTTGATCCGGTCCCGTCTGAGTTGGTTTAATCCGGTTTGATCCGGTCTGGTCTGGTTTGATCCGCTCTGTTCTGGTTTTGTCTGGTTTGAACTGGTCTGGTCTGGTTTGATCCGCTCTGGTCTGCTTTGATCTGGTCTGATCTGGTTTGATAAGGTCTGGTCTGGTTCGATCCGGTCTGGTCTGCTTTGATCCAGTCTGGTCTGGTTTGATCCGGTCTGATCTGGTTTGATCCGGTCTGGTCTGGTTCGATCCGGTCTGGTCTGGTTTGATCCAGTCAGGTTTGGTTTCATCTGGTTTGATCCGATCTGGTCTGGTTTCGCCTGGTTTGATTCGGTCTGGTCTGGTTTCATCTGGTTTTATCCAGTCTGGTCTGGTTTGATCCGGTTTGTTCCGGTCTGGTGTGGTTTGTTCCGGCCTGGTCTGGTTTCGTCTGGTTTGATATGGTCTGATCTGGTTTGAACCAATCTGATTTGGTTTCTTCCGGTCTGGTTGGTTTCGATTGGTTTGATCCGGTGTGTTCTGGTTTGATCCGGTTTGATCCGGTCTGGTCGGGTTTGATCCCGTGTGATCCGGTCTAGTCTGGTTTTATCCGTTCTGGTCTGGTTTGATCCGGTTTGATCCAGTCTGGTCTGGTTTGATCCGGTCTGGTCTGGTTTCGTCTGGTTTGATCCGGTCTCATCTGGTTTGATCCGCTCTGGTCTGGTTTGATCCAGTCTGGTCTGGTTTCGTCTGGTTTGATCCGGTCTGGTCTGGTTTCGTCTGGTTTGATCCGGTGTGATCCGCTCTGCTCTGGTTTGATCCGGTCTGATCTGGTGTGATCCGATCTCGTCTGGTTTGATCCGGTCTGGTCTAGTTTGATCCGGTCTGTTCTGGTTTCGTCTGGTTTGATCCGGTTTGTTCTGGTTTTGTCTGGTTTGATCCGGTCTGATCCGCTCTGGTCTGGTTTGATCCTGTCTGGTCTGGTTTGTTCCGGTCTGGTCTGGTTTTGTCTGGTTTGATCCGGTCTGGTCTGCTTTCGTCTGGTTTAATCCGGTCTGGTCTGGTCTCGTTTCGTCTAGTTTGATCCGGTCTGCTCTGGTTTGATCCGGTCTGGTCTGGTTTAATCTGGTCTAATCTGGTTTGATCCATTCTGGTCTGGTTTCCTCTGGTTTGATCTGGTCTGGTCTGGTTCCGTCTGGTTTGATCCGGTATGGTCTGGTTTCGTCTGGTTTAATCCGGTCTGGTCTGGTTTCGTCTGGTTTGATCCGGTCTGATCCGCTCTGGTCTGGTTTGATCCGGTCTGATCTGGTTTGATCCGGTCTGGTCTGGTTTCGTCTGGTTTCATCTGGTTTGATCCGGTCTGATCTGGTTTGATCCGGTATGATCTGGTTTTGATCCAGTCTGGTCTGGTTTGATCCGGTCTGGTCTGGTTTCATCTGGTTTGATCCGGTCTGGTGTGGTTTGTCTGATTTGATCTCGTCTGGTCTGTTTTCCTCTGGTTTGATCCGGTCTGGTCTGGTTTGATCCGGTCTGGTCTGGTTTCGTCTGGTTTGATCTGGTCTGGTTTGATCTGGTCTGGTCTGGTTTGATCTGGTCTGGTTTGATCTGGTCTGGTGTGTTTTGATGTGGTCTGATCTGGTTTCGTCTGGTTTGATCCTGTCTAGTCTGGTCTCTTTTTGTCTGGTCTTGTCTGGTTTGATCTGGTCTAGTCTGGTCTGGTCTGGTCTCGTCTGGTTTGATCTGGTCTAGTCTGGTCTGGTCTGGTTTGATCTGGTCTGGTTTGCTCTGGTCTGGTCTTGTTTGATCTGGTCTGGTCTGGTTTCGTCTGGTTTGATCCTGTCTAGTCTGGTCTGTTCTGGTCTGGTTTGGTCTCATCTGGTTTGATATGGTCTAGTCTGGTCTGGTCTGGTTTGATCTGGTCTAGTCTGGTCCGGTCTGGTTTGATCTGGTCCGGTCTGGTTTGATCTGGTCTGGTCTGGTTTCATCTGGTCTGGTCTGTTTTTTTCTGGTTTGATCTGGTCTGGTCTGGTTTCATCTGGTCTGGTCTGGTTTTTTCTGGTTTGATATGGTCTGGTCTGGTTTCGTCTGGTTTGTTCTGGTCTAGTGTGTTCTGATCTGGTCTGGTCTGGTCTCGTCTGGTTTGATCTGGTCTAGTCTGGTCTGGTCTGGTTTGA
>NW_016804861.1:18725-37551 GCF_001698545.2 Rhinopithecus bieti
ATGGGGAGGGGGGAGGGGGGAGAGATTGCATTGGGAGTTATACCTGATATAAATGATGAATTGATGGGTGCTGACGAGTTGATGGGTGCAGCACACCAACATGGCACAAGTATACATATGTAACAAACCTGCACGTTATGCACATGTACCCTAGAACTTAAAGTATAATAAAAAATAAAAAGAAAAGAAAAGAAAAAGAAAAAAAAACAGCAAATGCAAAAACTTGAGTTGAGAGCATGCTTGGGTATTCAAGAAACAGAATGAAAGCTAAGAGACTGAGTCAACAAGTGTATGGGTATGGAGATGAGCTCAGAGGAGGATGTAATAAACTATTTCAGGAATTCTGGCATTTACTGCTTTTAGATTCTATGGAAAGATTATGGAGTATTTTGTTCTAAATAGTGGGATGATTTCACATTCGCAAAAGATTTCTTTACAAGTAGCCTGTAGATGTCCAAGAAGGAAAGCAGAGGGACAAGATTTTAGACAATTGCAATATTTCAGTAATGGAATTATAGAGACTGGATTAGGATGCTAGTGAAGAAGACAGTGAGAAAAAAATCGTGCTCTAAATATATTTTGAAAGTACAGTCAGCTAGATTTGCTGATGGATTTAAAGTGAAGGAAAAGGAAGATTTAATCTTTTTTTTTTCTTTTCTTTTAATGTAAGTAACCAGAAAGAAAGGATTAATCTTTTGTAAGATAGGGAAAAATAATTTAAGGGAATAAATCAGAATCACTTTTAGATATGTTAATTTCAAGATATTTATTACACATCCAAGTGAGGTTGGTTTATAGGCAGTAAATAGAGTGATCTGCAGTTTTCAGGGTGAGGTCAGAAGTGAAGATAAATATTTGAGATCTGCCTGTATGAAGAAAGTATTTAAAGCCAAGAGAGCACATATGATCCTCTAGGGAAAAAATGGAGAGAGAGATGACAACATTGATATTTAAAGTTACAATAGCGGAGTTGTGCTATCAATGTATAGAAAGTGCACTTCAATATATAGAAAATATAAAGATAGGAAGGTACCTGAAAAGTTATTCAGAAAAAACAACCAAAGAAGGGGGAATGTAGGAGAAACAAGAGTGTGATGTTTTATAAATACAAAATGTGTCAAATACTGCAAATGGCTTGTAAAAGATGAAGAATTAGACTGAATTAATTAAAGATTAAATTTAGCAATTGGGATTTAATAAACATTAGTAGAACTGTTTCTATGGTATAGTGGAGATAAACATTAGTTGCATAGGTTCAAGAAGAAATTAGAAGAATAAAAATGGAAAGAGGTAGTATATAATTCCTGGCTGTTCAAAGGATGGTCCCTGAACCAGAAGAATCAAGATTTCACCTGGTATCTCATTAGAAATGCACTCCAGACCCACTGAAGGAGAATCCGATTTAACCAAGATTCCCACGTGATTCATATGTAAATAAAAATTTGTGAAGTATTGATCCAAATATCTCTTTTGAGTTGTATGAAGTACAGCGGTATGAAGAAGCAACTAAGGAGGTCTTAGAGATTGTCAGGTCATATATGTGAACAGATGGGATGTAACTAGAGAAAGAAAATTGATAATTAGGGCAATAAAGGGGACAGATTCTAGATTAATGTCTATAAGTAGGGTAGAGAGACACATAGAAATCTGCCCACCAGTAGAGGGATTAACATCAGGTAAGAGACATCAATATAACAGGAGAAAAGACAAAAATATTTGGGCAAAGAATCAAGTCAACTGGTGGCATCCAGGCAGAGCCTGGAGATCCCTTGTTCTGATTGTTTCTGCTGTTTACTAAAATATGAAGCAAAGACAAAAATGAAGTGTAATGAAGGGGGTGAAGTTTGAGTAAGGAAGAGACGTAAGAAATGGTTGCCTAGCATAGTGAGAGAAAAAATGTACACATTAGAAAAGCCTATCAAAATTTATGGGCAGTGTCAATGAACTCCTTGAAATTAGTGAATATATGAGACCAGGTAGCATGATGGTTCCATGTGTATTTTACTCCAAACAAATTAATAAGTAGAGATAAATTTAACAGGTTTGTAATTTTGCAGGGGGTTACAGTGCAAGAAGAGAGGAAAAGCAAATTGAGAATGTGAAAAAGTGGTAGTAACAACAGACCATATAATTTAATTGCACAACAAGAGAAAAGCATCACAAGGAGTTAGGAAATAATGAAAGTATGGTAAAGGCTCAGTAGACTTTGTTGTTTGAGGGAATGCAAAGCCAACATAATTTGGACTCCTAGAAGGAACAAATTTGAAAAATGAGGTGGTTATATTCTTGGAGTACAATGCTTAAAAGCTTATCTAAGTACAGAAAAGTACATAGTGTGGGTTTGCTATAAGAGTACAGTACTTTTTTCATAGTAATAGTAAGTGTGGCATAAATAAATAAGTAGCCTGCCATTTATTAAAAGATGTTCATGATAAAGAAATAATTATCCAGGTATAAGTTAATATCATTTTTATCTCAAAAAAGTATATATCTCTCTCTCATACACATACATGTACAAACATATACACATAACCCAAATAATTTGAAGTAAGATATTTAAGCAGCAATCCTATTAAAATTACCTAAGTAGTTTTTATTTTAGCAGAAATCACAATGGGGCCTCTATAAAACAAACTAGCTCTGCTATCCTAATGGTGTGCACATATCCGTAAAAAAATCACGATGAATAAAAGATTATTTTAGACCATTATGTTTTATTACAATTTCAGTAAATTCTTTTGGTCAATCCTCTGATGAAGTGTCAAAAATTTTCGAAGCAATTCTGTGTAAAATAATGCACTGCAGTTAGTTGAGTATTTTATTCACTCAAGTTCGTTTTAGTCTGCATTCCTATGAGAATGAAGCTATTATACTCAAAGGATAGGCAACACAAAGACATCACCAAGTAGGATGATAATTTGCCTTTCATTTCTATGGGGAGAGAAAGAAATGGTTGCTAGGAGCTCTGTTCAAGAATTTGAAAAGTGACAGAAGAAGTAAATACAAGAAAATTGAAGAAAGACAGCTAACTTGTTTACCCATGTTTGATTACATTTTTAAGAGTTTGCCAAGACAAAGAATTGCTCCAAAACAAGAAAGAACATTTAATGGAAATACTCAGTTACTAGCCATCCATGGTAAAAGCAGTTATGTAAAAAGTTGCTATTTTAGGATTTCAGATAAAAAAAAACATTACTTTAAGTTATTTATTGTAAACATACCTTAACAAATACCATTTAAGTAAAGTTATTATCTTGTTATTAATTCAGTTTTGGCCATGCGGGATATGAAAGTTTAGCAGTTAAAAGTACTGACTTTACTAAGTTTCTAATGTGTGACTCTCACCACTCAGCTCTTCCACTTAAATTATCAGGATTGAACACACAACCTATTACAAGGAAATTAAAACCCAATATATTCCTCCCTTGTATGGATCTGCATTTTTTTTTTTCTCTCTAAAGAAGCAGATAATAATTATTTTGGACTTTGTGGGCCATCAGATCTCTTGGATTATTCAACTCTGCTATTGTAGCATGAAAGCAAAGATTACACATAAATGCAAAAGAATGATTGTTATATTGCTTTTCATCTATGTCTTTAATAAACCACACAGTGCTTTAAGCCCTTTATATGTAATAATGCAGCATTTTTTATAAATCAGATATTGTCATTATGCCTATTATAGGTGAGGTGACTGAGGCACAAGAAGGATAGTCTAGAAATATTCCACCTCTACATTATTCATCAGAAATTTTGAGGAATGGTTGCCAGAAGCCCAAAATGCAATACTGGATTTAAGAAAGTTCCTAAAAACATGTAAATCATGCATAGAATACCAACAACAAAAAGCAGGACACTGAAATAATGAAGGCTCCCAGAGTACTGAGTTATGATATGAGAATGGTGTGGTAGAATTCAAAACAGACTGTGAGGTACAATTTTTGAAAAAAATATGCATATGTTACATATCCCAGAGTGCAATTTTAGGTTAGGTTACATGGGACTATGTTATACATACCAGCCTAAGTTCCTATTTAATAAATTCAAGTATTCCTAGCAGAGAAACTACATTTCCAGTTAGAAAAGTAATTTTGAGCAACACAAACACAATGATGTAAACAAAAAGTAATACAGAGAAGACCTGTCAAATGCTACTTCTGGTTCTAGATCCTTGAGGAATCGTCATACTGTCTTTCACAATGGCTGAACTAATTTACATTCCCAATAACACTGTAAAAGCATTCCTATTATTCTGCTATAAAGACACATGCACATGTAAGTTTATTTCAGCACTATTTACAATAGCAAAGACATGGAACCAAACCAAATGCCCATCAATGATAGGCTGGATAAAGAAAATGTGGTACATAAACACCATGAAATACTATGCAGCCATAAAAAGGAATGAGATCACGTCCTTTGCAGGGACATGGGTAAAGCTGAAAGCCATCATCCTCAGCAAACTAACACAGGAACAGGAAACCAAACACCACATGTTCACTCCTAAGTAGTAGTTGAACATTGAGAATGCATGGAAACAAAGAGGGGAACAACACACAACAGGACCTGTTGGGGGTTGGGAGGTGAGGGGAGGGAACATAGAGGATGGGTCAATAGGTGCAGCAAACCACCATGGCACACGTATACCTATGTAACAAACCTGCATGTTCTGCACATGTATCTCATTTTTTTTTAGAAGAAATAAAGAAAAAAATCTGTCATTAATACTAAAAGTATGGCCTCAAGCCACAATTAGCAAACCTCCAATTGTGGTTGGACGGTGAAGCCTCTCTACATCTAATTTTATTTTCCTGTTTCATCAAAACCTTAAAGCTTTGATCAGGGGCTTGCCTACTCTCTGGCTGAAAGCACCTCAACCCCTAATACCATGCAAATTTAGTTATTTCTCTGGGAGAATGATAAAAAAGAGAAAATAAACCAGACCTATGAAGAGTTAATATTCAAAAGAAAAGTTAAAAAATAAAATAAGGCAGTCATTTTTTTTTCTGGAGCAGAGCCATTGGAAGCAGAGCCATTGGAAGGTGAATAAAATATAATAAATGTTACTTACGGATGTATAAACCCCCAAACAATGAAGGCTTTAAAAAACAAATAAAATAATCAGCCCCTTTAGTAGTTCTTATTTAAAAAGTGAGAGAACATATCTACACATCATTAAGAATATTAAAATAGAAATTTTATAATTTGATTGCATGTGTTTAAAAGACTGAAAATATAAGAGAATGATTAACAATTCTGTGCTAGTAAAATTGCAATCTAAACATGTACAAAAATTCACACAAATAAATTTCTAATGGTTGAAAATACCAATAACATAAAATATAATTCGTCAAAAAAACCAAATAATTAACCTCCAAAAACACGTTGAGCCTAAATTTTGATTCTTTAAAACTTGTGAAATCTGTACAATTTTGTTCATTATGTTCTAAAACAGCTCCATTCAAGAGAAATATGATATTTCACATGTGATTTTAAATTTTCTAGTCATCACATTTAAAAAAATAAAGCATGTAATATTCATTTTAATAATATTTAATGTACCTCAATATATCAAAATAAAATTATCATAACACATTATCAATATAAAACATGATTAATATTATATTTTAAATTTTGTTTATACCAAGTTTTAGAAAACCAAAGTGGTAAAGTGTGTACAGGCATATCCTGGAGTTATTGCACGTAGGTTTCTAGATCACTGCAATAAAGTCAATATCATTCTGAAGCAAGTCACACAAATGTTTTGGCTTCCCGATACATATGAAAGTTATGTTTACACTATACTATAATCTATTAAGGGTGCAATAACTTCATATCTGAGGAAAACAATGTACATGCCTTAATTTGCAAATACTCTATTGACAGAAAATGCTAACAATCATCCATGCTTTCAGCAAATCCTAATATATTTGCTGATGGAAGTTCTTTCCTCAATGTTCATGGTCCCTGATGGATCACGGTAGTGGTTGTTAAAGACTGGAGAAGCTGTAATAATTTCTTAAAATAAGACAAGCTTTCATTTCATGAAATATTTCTTTGTAGCATGCAATGCCATTTGAGAGCATTTTGCCCACAACAGAACTCGTTTCAAAATTACAGCTGATCCTCTCAAACCCTGCACTTGGGTTTAGCAACTAAATTCATGTAATGTTCTATATATTTTGTTGTCACTTCAACAAAGTTCACAGCATCCTCACCAGGAGTAGATTATATTTTAAGAAACCACTTTCTTTGCTAATCCATAAGAAGCAATCTTCATCCATTAAAGTTTTATCAAGAAATGGCAGCAATTCATTCACCTCTTTAGACTCCACTTTTCATTCTAGTGTTCTTGCTATTTCCACTACATTTGCAGTTACTCCTATGATGTTTTAAACCACTCAAAGTCACACATGAAGGCTGGAATCAAGCACCTCCAAATTCCTGTTGTTGTTGATATTTTGATCTCTTATGAATCATAATGGCATCTAGAATGGTGAATTCTTTTCAGAAAGTTTTCAATTGACTTTGCTTAGATCCATCAGAGGAATCACTGTCTATGGCAGTTATAGTCTTACAAAAGTATTTCTTAAATAAAAGACTTGAAAGTAAAATACTCCTTTATCAGTGGGCTACAAAATGGATGCCATGTTAGCAGTCATGAAGACAATATTTACCTCCTTGTACAACCCTATCAGATCTCTTGGGTGATCAGTTGCATTGTCACTGAGCAGTAATACCTTGAAATAAATATTTTTTTTTTCCTGAGCAGTAGGTCACAATAGTGGGCTTAAAATATTCACTAAACTATGCTGTAAACAGGTGTGTGGTCATTCAGACTTTGTTCATTCATTTCTGGAGGACAGGCAGAGTAAATTTAGCATCTTTCTTAAGGAACCTAGGATTTTTGGAATGGAAGATGAACACTGGCTTAAACTAAAACTCACCAGCTGCATTAACCCCTAGCAAGAGAAGCAGTCTGTTCTTTGAAAGTTTGAAGCCAGCATTGACTTTTCCTCTCTAGCTGTGAAAGTCCTAGGTGGCACCATCTTCTGATACTAGGCTGTTTTCTTCACATTGAAAATATGTTGTTTGGTATAACCACCTTCATCAATGACCTTAGCTAGATCTTCTGGATAACTCACCACAACTTCTACACCAGGAATTATTGCTTCACATTGCTCTATTATGTTATGGAAGCAGCTTTTTTCCATAAACTTCATGAATCTATCTCTGTTAGCTTCAAACTTTTCATCTACACCTTCCTCACCTCTCTCAGCTTTTACAGATTGAAGAGAGCTAGAGTCTTGCTCTGGATTAGGGTGTGGCTTGAGGAAATGTTGTGGCTGGTTTGGTCTTCTATTCAGACCACTAAAATTTTCTTCATATCAACAATAAGTCTCTTTAGGTTTCTTAACTTTCACGTATTTACTATAGCAGCACTTTTAATTTCCTTCAAGCATTGTTCCTTTGCATTCACAACTTGGCTAACTGTTAGGAGCATGAGGTCTAGCTTCTGGGCTATCTGAGCTTTCCACATGATTTCCTCACTAAGGTTCTTTCTACAAATACACATTGTCTCATTTAAATCGAGAAATGTGTGACTTTTCCTTTTACTGAAACACTTAGAGGCCATTGCAGGGCTATTAATTGGTCTAATTTCAGTATTGTTGTGTTTCAGGGAATGTGGAGACATGAGAAGACGCTGGGGAGAAAGCAAAACGGTCAGTTGTAAGCATTCAGAACACACATGACATTTCTCTATTAAGATTGCCATATTATTATATTGATGCAATGATGTTCAAAAAGATTACAATAGTAACATCAAAGATCTGTGATCACAGAGCCCCATGTAGATATAATAATAAAAAAGTTTGAAACATTGTGAGAATTACCAAAAGGTGACAGAGACACAAAGTGAGCATATGGTGTTAGAAAAACTGGTGCTGATGGATTGGCTTGACTCAGGATTGCCACAAAATTTCAATTTGTAGAAACTGAAGTATCTGTGAAGCACATTACAGCAAAGCACAAGAAAACAATGTATGTCTGTATTTGATGCTTATAGCATATTCAACTTTGAAATAGCTAAATTCCAAGTGCTCAATGGCCACATGGCTTGTAGTTCTATACTGAGTAGCACATTTTTAGAGCATGGGAAATAAATAAAACTTCCAATCTAATCTCAAGAAGTTATTATAACGTGATACAAATACCTTATAATGCACCATATTTAATTCTAGTCTCTTGACTGACTAAAGTGGGAAGAATCTTAAATGAAATATGAGCAATTACATTGTAATAGTATTGACATGTAGCAATAAACACAACCAAATTGGATCCATTTTAAGACTGAAAATTTTAGAATATCTAAACATAATAAGTCTGATTTATATTCAATAGGAAAGAAATTTAATAAGAAAAATAGACCTTTCACACAGAAAAAATGCAAATGCCCAATAAACATGCAAAGCTTTTATATCATTAATAAACATAAAATCAAACAAAAAATGCTGCTACCTAACTGCCAGAGTGGCTAAAATAAACATCTGTGACCCACAGAGTAATGTGTCCATGTGGTGCAATAGGAAATATCGTATACTTCTAACGGGAGGGTAAGTTGGAAAAATCACTTTGGAAACAATGTGTTATCATTTAATAACATTTAACAAATACACAAATCATGACCAAAAAGCCTCTCTCTATATAGAGAGACATATATATATATACACACACACACACACACACACATATACACACACACATACACACATATGTATATATGTATGTTTATGTGTACATCCTAAAAAAGGAACAAGAGAAGTGCAAGAAAGCTTATGGTAGCATCATTCATAATAACTCCAAACTTAAAATTACCTAAATTCTGTCCATCATTAGAACAGATATATAATTTTGATATGATCATTCAGTCAAAAAACACATGACCATAGAAATAATTGCTAAAACTGAACACAACAGGAATCACACAAACATCCTATACATAGAAAAAAAGCATAACGAGAATAGAGAATATACTGCATAACCCCCAACCACATAAAAATTAAATGAGGGGAAATAAAACTAAAATTTAAAAATTCAGATTGGTTGTCATCGTTGGGGCATATTTACTGAGAAGGGGGAGGAGTAAAGATCTAAGAATACTGGCAACATTTTATTTCTTATGTCACATGTATGTGGGATTTTGCTTTGTGAGAATTTTGTATTCAAAAGTTAAATTCAATTTAAAATACATGTAATTAAACCATGCACAAAATTAAAAGGCAAGTAATTTGTTAAAAAGTAATGTGTGTGACAGGCAGATGTTCTTCAGTGTTTTGAAGTGTTTGCTTGTGTCACTGGAAGTCAAATGTTAGCCAGCGTCAGAATCACAGGGACAGCTTGTTAGAACAGATCCCAGGACCTAGCTTCAAAAGCTTCTGATTCAGTGGGTCTACATTAGGTACCATAAATTGAGAATTTTTATTGCCATGTTCCCAGGTGATTCTGATGCTGCTGATATAGGACCACCCATTATAAATCTCTGGCTTTTGCTATTCCCTTTTAAATATACTTCCCTCCATCCTCACTGTCACCTCGCTAACTCACTTTTACACTCACCCTAGGTCCAACTCCAGCAAGGCCACGTAATTAGGTTACCCTCTCCTCCCAAACCTAATATTATCTTCAGGGAGTCGGCTTCTATTCTTTCATAATATTTTCCTGGGAAACTTACTTAAGATATTTTATCTCTCTGTCTAGTCTTCTAATTTCCCCACTATAAGTGACATTCTCTAGGGTTTACTTTATCCCTGAGAGTGTTTATTTAATTACATCTTTTAAATAAATAAATCCCATCCATTGAATTTTCAATTCCCTGGAGTTGTAAATTTCTCTTTTAGGTTCCTATGTGTCTTACCTTTAGCCCCCTATTTCAAAGTCTAAATTTAACCCCAGCTTTCTTGGGACCACCTTCCTTCCAGGTTTCTAAGGTGTAATGAATTCACTGTGAAATTTGTGTCCTGGCAGCCTCCTTCTTCATTAACTCAGCCAAAGACTGCCAACATTTTTCTATACATTCGAAGTTTAACTTGCTTCTTTCTTGGTAGGTTGCACTATCTTTCTTACTAAGTTGCCAGAAGATTAACAATCCATTACCTCCCTTTCATAATGTTCCCTAGGAATTTTATTTCTATTTTTTTTCTTTCTTTTCCTCATATAACCTTGTTTTAAGATTTTCTGATGGTCTGTGAATTATTATTTTCTTTTGTCTTACTCTCCACAAAAATACTTTTATGGAAAATGAATATTTATCCTATATTCTTCATTTCTTGCCTTTGGAAATAATCTTTCTTTGTTACTTCCTTTCTCTCTTCCTTTCAGGGCCATCAAAACCTATTTTTAATACACAGTATTACATAAATGCATTCATCCTCCTGTGCTTGAAAATATATTACAAATTGTCCATGTTTAATGAAAGGCATCTGTTTTATATTACATCAAATCTATCTCATTTTACCAATTAGTACACAATTATATTTTTAAGAAGTGAGGTTTTGGGAGTAGGTATCCTAAGTTTATAAATGCTTTGGTATTTTGCTGATATTTCAGAAATATTTAAATATTCTAATATCTAGATGATGTGTCTTCTATTAACTGAGGCATGTACAGGTTAATGGACCTCTCACCTCTGAATGAAGATGGAAGAAATAGTATGCCTTTAATAACCCTCAAACCTAGAAGCTATTATTAATAAGGAGCAGGGAGATTTTATTTGCATCCCAACCTCAAGTGCATATAAACTATTACTCTACATTTTCTGCCCAAATGAAATTTACTCCAGGAAGGTGAATACTAAATGAAACTAGAGATTGTTTTTCTTGTTTGGTGTCTCTGTGTCCAAGGATGCTATTGCAGACATTTATAATGAATAAAAATTGAATGGCTAATGTAATTATATGTGCAATTCAGTACCAAAGCACTCCTTTGACCGACTGTCTTGGTCAGCTGAAAAGCCTTTAGCTGTACAAATGTATATTTGATTACAAAGGTAATGTTCAATATTGTGGTTAGTCATGCTTTCAACAGGAAAGGAAAATATTATTTTTATATATGAATAATGACTGTAAAGGGTACATTAAAATACTTGAATTACACATTAATCTATCTCTAGATGTGTTCTCTATGATCGTGAGGAGAATTAATATAGTCAATTTTAAATAGATTTAGTAAATGTGCAAAACAAGTAAAATTCTGAAATGTATTTCTTAGTTCAAGCCTGTGACATCCATATACGCTTGTTTTCTTTATGTTTTTTAGAGCACATTAAAATGGTACCATTAATTTACTCATATATTGAGGAAAGCTAAAAAATACATAGACCCAGAGTACAAAGAGGCTGAGTAGGTAGTTCAATTGTTTTTGCTTTGTATCATTGTTGGGGAGACTATCTTGCTTTATAAAACAAGATTAGCTTCAATAATAGTCTATGAATTTTAGAGGTGAAAATAATGTCTAAAGCATTTATGCTAAACTTGGTTGGGCGTGATTTATTCTTATGAGGTTGTCCTTCCATAAGAAATTTAAACAGTGAGCAGAGGCTAAGAATCTTTTTATTACTCATAAAAGTTTGGCTTTGATGGGCAAGTGTTTATAGTTCATGGTGAGGGACCAGTCTTTTAAAACAATTTCATTTTTGCCAAAGCCTTTTACTGAATTTTACTGGTCATCTCAGCAGGTATTAGAACACTTTATGGCTTTATGATGACAAATTTTCTCTCTAGAAGTGAGGGCAGAAATGTTAGATGTTTTGCAGCTGTATTTATCCACCAAACTCAAGTGCATGTAACCAAACTGAAGACTAGAGAACAAAGACTTCTTAACAAGTCAAACAGAAAAATTTCATGTTTAGTTTTAGAAACGGTCTCACTCTGTCCCCTAAGTTAGAGTGTAGTAGCACAATCATAACTCACTGCAGCCTCAAACTCCTGGGCTAAGTGATCTCACAGCCTCATCCTCCCAAGTATCTGGGACTATATTCTTTGGAGCATGTTTTCCTAAATAAAATTGCCTGCTGAATCACCTCCACTTTTTAAAGTTGTTGTTGTTCTACTTCGTGGCTTTATTTAAACTTTATGGCTTTTAATTATTAGAAGTTCTTAATATTAATGTAGTTAAATACATAAATATTTTCTTTTAGGTTTAATTTTGAATGTGTGTGTTGTATGTCTGTGTGTTTTTAAGAAAATATTTCCCGTAATGAAGCCATAATCTTCTCTATTATACCTTAGATAAAATTAGTAAAGTTTGGCTCCCTGAAGCTTTTTCTTTATATGGTGTAGGGTTACCCTTACTCTAGTTACACCTTCACAAGTAGTCTTGATATCTGCCAAGGCATTTCACTTCACTTTTTCTTCAGGAGCATCATAGCTATTCTTTGGCCTTCCATCCAAATTTTGTAAACATTTTATCACATTTCTTGGAAAATTCTTTTGGAATATTAAATAAAATTAGAGATCAAGTTGAAAATTAATTGAGATGATGAAGAGTCTCCTTGTGCATGAACATGCTATTTCCCTCAATACATTTATACATTTAAATTTTTCAAAATACAAATATGCGTTGACTATCTCATGTTAGATTTGTTTCATAGTTAACATGTATTTTTGGGTAATACTATAAAACATTTCCCTTTAAATTGTGTTTTCAATAGCCTATTAAAGTAATTATAAATATATATTTTAAAATAAATATACAAAAATATAATTATTTTGTTTCATTACAGGGTAGAATAAGAATTACTTCATAGATAGGCAGCATATTTGAGTCAACATAAAATATGTTCTCATCAATTGCAGACATGGAACAGTAAAAGGGGCAATATTATGGTGTAGCAGTACCCTGCCAAATGCCAAATTATGTCATTCAGTATTAACTCACCATCTGTAATAAAAATTGCAAAAAAAATTCCTATAGATTTGAAATAATTAAAATAGTATAAAATGCAATATATGACTTATTATATTCAGGATATAATCCATGACATACTAATGAGAGAAAGCATGAGATTCAAAATTATATATGTAGGATGTTTCCGTATACAGATGATATCAAGAACATGCTATAGAATTATAAAAGTATACATGATACATTCTATGATATGAAAGTACACATAAAGACAATTTCATTTTATTAGTAATAAAACGTAAATTTAAAACATTAACATGTTATACATAATAAGTGAAATTTGATGTTCAACTTAGCAAATGTTTTTTTAAATTTTTGGAATGATATCAGTTACTGCTGGTGAGAGTGATGTACAGTGGCCTCTTTTATACAGCAGTAATAAGATTACAAACTTGCTCATCAATTCTCAAAGGGAATTTCTCAGTATGCTTATGTTCATTATTTTGAACATTGACCCAGTTATCCTTTCTCTAAAATTTTATTCTAAAATACAAATATATACTCAAAGATCTAGATTTATATGACAGCTTTTTTTATAAAAGCAATGTTAAAAAGTGGATGTATAAACAGAATGGTTAAATAAATACATTGAAATGATAAAATGCTAAGTAGTCATTAAATTTCAAAATAATTACATCAAACACTTGCATTGTGCTAATTATGTGTCAATCATTGCTATTCAGGCTTACATATATTCATATATTAACTCATTTAAATATCACATATTTTTCTATGAAGTAGTCAGTCATTAAACTCATTTTTTTTTTTTTTTTTTTTTTTTTTTTTTTTAGCAATATTGAGGTTAAGTAACTATCCAAGCTGGAACTGTAGGCCAAATCTATGCTGTTTTTTCATTCTCCTTCTTCTCAAGCCATTAACAGACAAGATAATGGACTGACCACATCAGAGGCATAAAATTCTCCTTTCCCTTAAACTCCACCCATGCCTTCAGGTCTTCAATAAAATAAACAAAATAATATAAAATATAGATAATCTTACATCATATTGGGAACCAAAAATCACTGAAGAATTTTTGTTAAATATAATGTAAGTTGGATCAAATTACACTAAAGATATCAAAAACTGTCAAATGCATCAAAGAAACACTGTGCTTCATTGCTAATAAACCCCCCATGTGAGGCACCAATATAAATTGTGGTGTATAAATAAAAGATGTTCTGAGCCAGTTGCGGTGGCTCATGCCTGTAATCCTAGCACTTTGGGAGGCCGAGGTTGGTGGATCACCTGAGGTTGGGAGTTCAAGACCAGCCTTACCAACATGGAGAAACACCGTCTCTACTAAAAATACCAAATTAGCTCAGCATGGTGGCACATGCCTGAAATCCCAGCTACTCGGGAGGCTGAGGCAGAAGAATCACTTGAACCCAGGAGGCAGGGGTTGTGGTGAGCGGAGATTGCGCCATCGCACTCCTGCCTGGGCAACAAGAGCAAAACTCCGTCACAGAAAAAAATAAAAAAAGAAAAGATGCTCTAGCACAACACTTGTAGCAACAATTAACTGGAAGAGAAATTACTAGGGGCCAGTGCATGGTGTGCAACTAGAAATAAACTATGTGGAATCTCCCTTTAATAACCACGAATCCTCAAAAGTATTATAAAGCAGCTTACTCTTCCAGCCTCTGGGATTCTTCCACTTGGATATAAAAAATTGAAACCAGAACAAAACAAAACAGTGAGGCAGAGTTATTCAATTCATTTTCCAGCAGGCAAAGAAATGGAGCTAAATACTAACAACTTCATTTCTTATAGCCTTACAGCCAAAGGGAAAGCTAAATACTAATATCTAAGCCCTGTCATAGTGGCTTCATTGTCCATATACAGCAGTATCAAGCACACTCTAATACCCTTACTTCATTGGTTCCAAACTCAATTTGCTAATTTATGTTGGTAACACCAACCGTCCAGATTACACACTATAAACAAATGATATGGGGACTTCACTGTACAATAAAACAAGCAAAAGAGAATAAAATGTATTGTCTATGGAGAAACATTGAGAGTGACTTTTTTCTTATTTATGATGAGTTTCCAAAAATAGATATACAAATAATTTCAGGCTAATGAAAATGGCTTGGAAAACAAATGAAGAAAATAACACTAGATTGACAGATGCTTTTAATTATTGTAATGACAATAATAGTTAATGTTTTATAATAATACTTTTAGTAATATTTTTAGTTTACTATGCCAAGCAGTGTTCTAATACCTTTACATGGATAGTTGTTTTAATCCTCATAATAACCTATCAGATAGTAGTATTATTATTACCATTATAGATAAGTGAAGCATAGGAAATATGAGCAATTTGCGTATTTTCATAAATGATAAACTCTTGTGTCTGAACCAGGGGTTGAGAGGTAGAGCAAGATGGCAGAATAGAAGGCTCCATCAATCATCCCCCCTCTTCAAGGACACAAAGTTAACAACTATCTACAAGGGAAAAACACATCACAATAACCAAAATGAGGTGAGCATTCATAGTATCCTGTTTTAACTTCATATCAGTGAAGGAGGTACTGAACTCAGTGCTGTTCTGTTAGAGGAGAAAGAAAAAAACAGACCAAACTCATGTGATACCCACCCACAAATGGAGCATTTAAACAACCCTGTCCAGAAGTGAACCACTAATACCAGCAGCCCTGACTTGAGTGCCCCCAAACCTTGCCACTGAGGTCTAAAATGTTCTCGGTCTCTAAGTAAACTTGAAAGGCAATCTTGGCCCTAAGGACTGCCACTCATAGGCAAGTCCTAGCACTGAAGTAAGCTGATACAGTTGATTTGTGGGGCATGTGACATACAAGGACACCAGCTGGGGCAGCTAAGAGAATGCTGGCATTAACCCTCCCTAGACCCAGACTAACCCTAACCCTTTCCTTCTGCTTGAGCAAAGGAGAGAAAAGAGTGGGGAGGACTTTATCTTGCATCTTTGATCTTGATCAGCCACAGGATAGGACACTGGTCAGAGTCATGAGGCCCCTGTTCCAGGCCCTAGCTGCCAGATGGCATTTCTAGGCACATCCTGGGCCAGAAAGGAACCTGCTGACTTGAAGGAAAGGATCCAGTCCTGGCAGCATTCATTAACTGCTACCTGAAGAGTCCTTGTGCCCTGAATAACCAGCAGTATTACCCAGATACTAGGTGGAGGGCCTTGGGTGAGCCTCTAAGACTTGCTGTCTTCAGGTGAGATGTAGCACATGGCCGTGGTGAAAAAGTCCTTCTTGAGAAAAGCAGAGGAAAAAGAAGAGGGAACTATGTCTAACATTTTAGATACAAATACTGCCACAGTGGGGTAGAGCACCAAGTGGGCACTTAAGAATCTTCTACACTACTACTTTCAATTTGCCTTTTCTACCGTCACTCCAGATTGTGGACAAGATCACTAACAACCATCTTACTTCAGAATCCATTGTGAACTCTTTCACCATTTTTGTTAATTGACCTGTCAGCAAAGCAGCATTTAAAGTGTGGATCATGACCTCCTTTTCAGAAACACCTTTTCCTTTACTCCTTAGTATCACCATCCTGTATGTTGGGTTGTTACTTCCTTGTGTCAATGTCTCTTTGTCACAATGCCCTTTGTGTCAGTGTCTCTTTGTCCCATACTTCATACTTCACTTTCACTTTCATTGCTGGTATTCCTCCTTACTCTGTTCTGAAGATAGCTGTATGCTATTCAACCTTTTTCCTTTGATGGATACTACCAGATCCCAGGAAGTCCACTAATATGTATATGATATTTATGACAATCATATAAATAATATATTATTTGTAATTTACAATTCTCTCTTCTGGGAGCTTTCCTTCTTTAAATATGTTGAAAACACTACATTATCGATCATCAATATTTGTTCATTATATATGACAGTAATGTTATCAGGTGGAAATATTATGTGTTGGAAAAAATTGCTCAGATTATATTTATGATAATTGGCTGTTCTAAAATCAATTTTATTAGGTAATATCTGTGTCACATTATCTCTAAATGCCTGTAATTGTCATAATGAAAATGAAGAATAAAGTCAAACTAAGTTTTAAAATGTGATAGTAATTTTAGTTATAATGTTTATTTTAACATTAATCTCATGCATAAATAACAAAATTAAATGCAATTCCTCATTCTTTGAACATGTCTGAATTTTCAAAGATCAAATATAAATATTTCACAATGCTTGCATTTAGCAATGTTGGGCAACTATCTCTGCTGGGAGGTTGTTATTGTATATTTTAAAAATAATTTAGAATACCCAAAACAATTCCTCACTAGATTCCTTCTGGAAACCAAGAAAATATCCAATAATAACGGCATTCTTTAAACCCAGTTAATTAAAATCTTCTGATCCATAAACATAAGATAAATATTACTCATATTTGTAGATAGAACATTAGAGGATTGTTGCTGTATTTTCAGAGTAAGGGTAAAGATTAAGTTTTTCATAAGACAGGAATGCAATAGCAGTTTTATAAATAGGGTTTTTTTGAAGTTAATTATTTATATGAAACATAAAATCATTGTGTCAGATGCTTTCCTAGAGACTGGAGATAAAATAATGAACAAAACAGATAACCATATGTCACCTCCTTGAACTTACATTCTGGTGGGAGAACACAGAAAAATAAGTACATATATAGGTACATACATACACACAAAATCTATGATTATGTAATAACCATTATAATTTATAATAATTTAGATACAGACAAGTATTATGAAAAACAGAGGGTGGGGTTGCTCAGCTATGGGTATAGGGTTCATTTTTAAATAATGTGGTAAGGAAATGCCTAACTGTGCAGAAGAAGATGACTTCAAGATGACTGCGAAAGAATGAGAGGAGTACAGAAGTGGGAGACCAAGTCCAAAAGGAAAAGAGGTCACACAGTTTAGGTCCTTATAGGGCATTTTGACGAGTCCTCTTCTTAGTGATATAGGAGATTCTACATAGAAGGGAATTTAGCAAATTGATGTGCTCTGATCCATATTTGAGCAGAATTGTTCTCACTGATGTTGGAGGTAAAAGCAGAAGCTGCCACTGACATGGCAGCAATGAAATGGGTAAGAAGTGGTTAGATTTTAAATGCATTTTGTAGGTAGGAGCAACAAACTTTTCTGTGAGATTAAATATGAATGTAAGAGAAAGGAGAAGTCAAGAAGAAAAACTGCAAGGTTTTGTTTGTTTTTTAACCTTGGCCAACTTGGAAGATAGATTGATAATTAAGGGAGGAATGGGAGGGGGTAGATATCACGTATTTGTTTTGTGAAATTGAGTTACATTGTTGAATTTAAGATACATCAGCACATAATAAGTACCATTAAAGAAACACATCAAGTGGTCAGTTAAGATACAAAACTGTGGAGTCCATGGGGAAAGTCTATTGAGCCTTTTCAGGTTATAGATCATTTTTAAATATATAAAACTAGACAAAAATACAAAGGAAATGAAGATAGCAAAGACATGAAAGCCAATATGTAGTGTCCACAAGTCCAAGTGAAGATGGTATTTTAGCGCGAGCGACACAGAAGACCGGTGATTTCTGCATTTTCAACTGAGGTACTGGGGTCATCTCACTAGGGAGTGCCAGACAATCGGTGCTGGTCAGCTGCTGCAGCCTGACCAGCGAGAGCTGAAGCAGGGCGAGGCATCGCCTCACCTGGAAGCGCAAGGGGGAAGGGAATCCGTTTTCCTAGCCAGGGGAACTGAGACACACAACACCTGGAAAATCGGGTAACTCCCACCCCAATACTGCGCTTTAAGCAAACAGGCACACCAGGAGAATATATCCCACACCTGGCCGGGAGGGTCCCACGCCCAAGAAGCCTCCCTCACTGCTAACACAGCAGTCTGCC
>NW_016804861.1:44005-63980 GCF_001698545.2 Rhinopithecus bieti
AAAAAAAAAAAAAAAAGATGGTATTTTAAAGGGCAAGGAAGGATCAATTTTATGACAATCACTAGCTCTTCTAGAGTGTTCGTCACTTCATCTGCAGTTGGAGGCATTGAAACATGACCTAATGGACCCTAATCATTCCCGGTCTTAACATTTTGTGGGACTCACCAGGGTACATGATTCAAAAAAACCAGAATGCTTCAACAAGATTATATTTTCATGGTCATCTCTTTTCAGTGCTACAAATTTATGATTAAAAGAATGTTTGAGTTTGGATAAATGATGGAAATCATTAAATCATGTCTAAACTGATAAAATGAGAGATGAAAATAATAACACCCAGCCAAGTTTAGTGACTGTGAAACATCTAAAATTTGGGGTCAGCCTACAGACTCTTAGGGACAGACTTATTACGTTTTTCAGAAGGCAAAATAGAAATATTTCAGGAGTTGTTAATAATTTGATAGCTTTATATGTTAATAAAAATAGTACTAGAATGAACCAAGTAATGACTTTAACATTTGAATATGCACTTCCTTTTATTTTACTTGATCAGGATTTGGCTCTTTAATTAATTTCATTTACTTTTAATCTTTGTTTTGGCCCAGAGGAAAAATTAATGAGTTGAAATGCCATGTTTGGGTTTAATTTGAGAATGAGATTTGAAATATGAAATATATCTCTTCCTCAAATCACTTCTGTGGTTTAGAGAATGACAGTCAAGGACCTCTATTTCCTACCACATCAGTCACAGTTCTTCCTAAGCATCACACTTTCAACAGAAATACAGCTGACCTCATAATCATCCCACATAAACCATTTTTTTATTTTCCCTGATCTTCAGTGAAAATTTTAAAAAGGCAGAGTGGCTGGAGAAAAATGTGGAGAAGTAAATAGTGCAGCAGAGTGCTGAGAGCCCTCAAGAACTAAACTTTGCTAAGAATGTGGACCTTGTTGAAGACATGAGTCATTATGCAGAGATGAAGAGAAGCACCAAATACTGTCACATAAAATTTTGCAGAAGGAAGGGGCAATATTAAAACAACAATAACAACAACAACAAAAGGTTTTATCAGTGACATTTTCCTAGGTTTGCATAAATTTTTAAATAAATTTATTTTTTATTATTTATTTTTAAATTGTCACTTAAACTTAAATGTTTCATCTATGAGAGGCTGCATGGAGCCCAAAATCTCTTCTCATCATCCTTCTTCTCCTGAAAGATGCATTTAATGCTAGAAACATTGACATATTCTAGTCTTCACATCTAAAATGTTCCTTTAATATGAAAATGTATTAATATTTTAAGGCTTAATTTATATCGATACTTCCCTGTGAAGACCTGTTTGCCTCATTTCAATTAAATATCTCCGTATTTTCTGTACTTTTGTTATCTAATTATCTCTCCTATTCCTAGTATACTTAATATTTATTACACATAGGCTCTTGGGGACAGAGCGACTAGTATTCTGCATGACTTGTATTTTGCATTATTGCTGGGTTAGTATCTTTTTTTTTTTTTTTTTTTTTTTTGAGACAGAGTCTCACTGTCACCCAGGCTGGAGTACAGCGGCGCGATCTCGGCTCACTGCAAGCTCCGCCTCCCAGATTGACGCCATTCTCCTGCCTCAGCCTCCCTAGTAGCTGGGACTACAGGCGCCCGCCACCATGCCCTGCTGATTTTTTGTATTTTTAGTAGAGACGGGGTTTCACTGTGCTAGCCAGGGTGGTCTCGATCTCCTGACCTCGTGATCCACCCACCTCGGCCTCCCGAAGTGCTGGGATTACAGGCGTGAGCCAACGCGCCTGGCCAACCAGGTTAGTACCTTAAATAATTAATAGATGAATACATTAACATCACATCTTAAGTCGCCAGATTTTATGTTAAATAAGATATTTTCTATCTGATTTAAGAAAAAAATTGAAAGACAAATTATTATACCTATTGCGTTTCATTAATTGGTTACAGCGTTATAAAATAACCTCAAAAAACAGCATGTTTAAAATTTTATCTGTATAAGTAAATGTTGCCCTTGTGGGACAGTAAATGAAAGTATCCATGTAATATTAATTGTTTACGATGATAAAGCCTTTATGAGACTTCAAGGGTTTTCTGTAAGTCAAAGATTATAACAGTTCCAATTATGATTTGCTATTTAGTAGCTCTATTTTCTCTAATTTTCTAATATAATTGTGTTTTATATATATATGAATACAAATACATATTATTTAACAATAGATGTCTTTTTATGGGCTTATTATCAGGAAAACTTAAAAGGAAATAATTACATAAGCACATTTATGGTCTCTTATGGAATTACTAAGTAAAAATGGAGAGATTAAATTGCTAACTTTACAGTGAAACTGGGTGAAGGGCCCATGGAATCTTTATTATTTCCTACAAGTGCATGTGGATCTACAATTATCTCTAAATGAAAAAAACCTTAATAGAAATATTTTCACACTTACTATGGACTGAATTGTATCCTCGTCAAAATTCATTTGGTGAAGTCCTAGCCCCCACCCCAATAATTCAGAAAGTAACTATATTTGTACATAGGGCTTTTAAAGATATAATTAAAGTAAATGAGGACATGTGGGTGGGTCCTAATCTAGTATGATTAGTGTCCTTATAAGTAAAGGAGATTAGGACATAGAGGCACAAAGGGAAGACCATGTGAGGACACAAGACAGCCATTTAAAACCCCAAAAGAGAGAGGCCTAAAAAGAAACAATCCTGCTGACACTTTAATCTCTAACTTCTAGTCTCCAGAAATGTGAAAATATTAAATTTTAGTTTTTAAGCCACCCAGTACATGATTTTGTTTTTTCTTTAACGATAGCCCTAACAAATCAATATAACACTAAACAGAGCATTTAATTTTAAAATACATATAACCAAGAGTAGAAGAAAAGTCTAACAGCAAAGAAAACGATCAATGTAATTGGCCATATTAGCAGATGGAATGAAATAAAATCATGGATCATCTTTTTGGATGCTGGAATAAATATTTAATAAAATTCCACATACTTTTGAAGATTAAATGCCAGGGCATTTGGAATGAAAGGGAAATTTCTAAATCTGACAATTGCTACTTACTAACAACCAACAGCAGACATTATTTTTTTCATCATTTTTAATGGTGAAACAGTACAAATGTTTTATTTGAAAATCAGGAGCAAGAGAAGGTAGACTGCGATCACCACATCTATTCAAAGCCACACGAAAGGACTCAGCCAGAGCAATGTGACAAGCAGAAAAAAGAAGAAGAAAAAAATGATGTTTTGATTGTCGCTTCAGTGCTTCCCAGCATTTTTCATTTCAGGGGAAACACAGAAATTGCTAAAGGAACCAGATCAATATCTTTCCTCAATTGTAAACCATTTGTGACACAGTAGTATTCTGCTGCAAATGGTTAAGAACCCCGTTCTATATTGTAAATCAGCAAAGTGAAAGACAATCTTTCAGAAAAAGTATTCATCTAGATTGCTAGAGCAAATGTCAATACACAAAATAGATAAATGTCCTATATACCTTCAATAAATACTTAGACAAGATGTTCAAGATATATATGAAGATAATTATAAATATTTATTGAAAATTTAAAAAATTTAAACAGATATAAAGAATGGTTGAAATTTTAACATTTTATTTAAAGAAACCATTCTCCCAAAATTAATTTACAAATTCAGGAAATTTCTAATCAAAACCTACAACTTAATACTCAAAAACAGAGTCAAGAATGTCCAAGACAATTCTGTAACAAGCACAAAGGAAAAGCAGGTTTTAACAGGTATGCAAAGTAAAAACTAGATATCTACAGTACGTAATAAAGTATAGTATTTTTGTGTAAGCTGGCTGATTGGTAGCAGAATAGAAAGTCTGTATATAAAGGGAAAACTTATTATGTTTCTCTTTTTCTTTATACTACAGAAAATTTTGCAGATGATTCCACTGAATTTATGCAACCCTGCTGTTTTACTAAAATGGCTCACAATGTAAAATTCATTTCAAAATAATAAAGCAATATCCTAACAACTGCAATTATGAGTGTGCTCAGTGTCAAAAATTAATTACAAGGTTAAAGAGAGAAAAACATACGTTAGTGTTTTTTAATGGTAATATGAGTTTAAAGCTGTTTGCTGTTAGGACATTTGCAAATTCATGCACAAAGATTAACTCTTAGATGATAGCTGAAAATACAGGAAGAAAAAGGGGATTTTGGAATTTTAGGATTTCTTCAGTATGCAGTTTTTTCACGGAAATCTCTTTCATCATTATCACCACAATTATAACGGGAAATTGAGAAAATAAAGACAGTAATTTAGATTGGTTACCATATGATATTTAAGTACAGAATTTACTTTACCCACAGAATAACATGTGGACATGTTAATGTAACTTAACATTTTAAAGAGCACTTCATGTATGCTTCTTTAAGAACTGTATAGAAGAATCTTCTTTAAGAAACTTGGCATAAAAAACTGTTACAAAAATATTTTCAAGTGGGGAAGATTCATTTTTATTCTTATTGTAATAACTTAGTGTTTTTGATATCTCCTTTGTGCAGACATTTGATAAAACAGTCTCTGGCATTATGCTTTTGTCAATTTCAAATGCACCTCCAAATTTAAACATTCATCTTTTTGGTTATATTTCAGTTTTTCTTGGCTCTTATGTGTGTCCTCACAATTTCTACCCCAATCGTGCCCAGTTCTCGTTCCTATATTTCAATTTAATTAAACTCAGCAAACATTCATAGACATAGAACTATAATATGAAAAGTACTATAGTGAATCTATCTTTAAACAGCTGATAAAAGACAAATGAGTGAACAGTTCATAATGGCCAGTTGAATCCAAAGATAAAAGGTGACAGTGGAGGGCAAATAAGTGCTTGTCAAGCAGACAAGGAGAAGCAGATATTTCAGGCAAATAAAACAGCATTGGGAAGGTTAAAGAGCTGTTTTAGTGCATAGAGTTTTCAGAAAAAAAAAACTAAGTTATTCAATAAGGATAAATCACATAATTGTGAAAGTCAATGGAACGAATGGATAAACACAGATGAGCTTAAAATAAAGGTGAAGTTAAAGTTGCAGTGGCTTTTTAAGCAATTGTTCAAGCATACATTTTACGCTATAGTGATAGATAAACAATGATACCTAAACAATGCTCACTGGACAAGGCCTTCTACGCATAAATAGTTCCAAGATGAAATAGGAGTGAGAAACATTTGATAGATTCCATACCATGTGTCTACTTGAACCTGTCTTGAAAATTTACAATGCACGTTAGTGTATAAACAACCTTCAATAAAAAAATTAAAACCCCAAAAACAAAACCAAAAACTCCCTTGACTTTAATTTAATACATTTTCTAAATTTTATGAAAATGAAAATTTCCCTCATTTGGAAGATGTATTATAATATCAAGAAAAAATCCCAGAGAACAGAGTTTGAGAAACATATTAATAAGATGTGCAAGCTTGTGATATCTTTTACTTTACAGCTCACAAGTAATTTTTGCTTGTCTTCAATGAGTCTTCCCCACATTTCCTCCATAAGCATCCTCATAAAGCTGACCATGTAAAGCTAATTTTTTTTGTACTCATATCATATACTTCTACACTGGAAGGTGTTTGGGATGTAGCATAAAGTATCTTTGAGAAATTTTTTTGATAGAGCTAATGACATTCATTTATATTAATGTCTGCTTCATGAGGAGTACTGTTTTAGGAACCTGACTTAATTCCTTTGTGTAGGAAAAAAAACATATATATATGTACACACACACACACAGTGTGTATATATACACAGTATATATAATATATATATATAAAATAGTGTCTGTATATATAAAAATATGTATATTTAAACAGTGTATATATGTGTATACATATTAAACTGTGTGTGTGTCTGTGTTTGGCATATCATAGGAACTAATATGCTTCTGAAAAAAATAAATTTAATTAATTAAACTCATTAATGACTTCATTTCTCATGTTTTGTGAACCATGGAGCAATAAGAAATGTGTGTACTTTGCTGATAATATTTTTCACTACAAACCATTTTTATTAGTATTTAGTTCTATTGTTTAATATCCACATAGCATAATACTGAGTTTTATGAAATTCATTAATTGTTCATTATTTCTCTACAAGATTTATATTTTTTATATTTTGTATCACTTCAATATTTATATTATTAAGGAACTTTTACGTTTTAATATTTTCACACTATATTTTGACACTATCTGTGTTAGTTTTAGACGGTTCTATTTAAAAATGTCCATGAACAGTTTTTTCCATTTTCTAAAATTCTTATTTGAAAATACATTATGAAAGAATTGTATTTTAGAAATCATGAATCCTCTGAGATGGAATGACAAAACCTTTCCAGGACTTATTAAAAATTCACTCGACAGTTAGGTCTTCCAACTGTTCTATGTGTTGACAGACAGTTGCAGATCAAAACTGTGTGATCAAAAAGATTATGTTAATATAATTACAATGGAAAATATTCTGAGGAACACAGGAACTTTTCCTTAGCACCATTTAAATGTGGGGTCTATGAAATAGGTAAAATAAGCAAAGTCAACCTAAAAACATAGGACTGTAGAACTCGAAGGGACTAAACATATCTACTTCAAATTCTACTGCTTTCAGAGGAGGACACTGAGAACCAGAGAAATGAACTGATCTTTGCAAGGACATTCAGAAGTACTGTTTTCTAAATCCTGCTCAGATATATCAAGGAATGACAAAGCAAGTTCAAGACCAAAGTCATATGTGAAGCCATTAAATTTGCTTTCTTGAAGAATTAAATGTCATTTCCTCATAGAGGCCTTCTTGAGATCTCTTTCTTTTTTGTGACATGATTTATTCCCAAATATGACTGTTCTATAACTGAAAGCCTGGTTTATTTACTTCATACACCCTGTTAGAATTTATAGTAATTTTATTTAGACCATGTAGTTATTTGTGTTTTCTTCTTTAAAAAATATGTGACTATAATTTTTCTAATAATTAGAGTTCCTTATACATGAAAATTTCTAGCTCAGTGACTCCTGAAACACCTGATGCTTTGCTTCCTATCTAAATATCTATACCTTATAGTTGATATTAAGTCCTTAGTCTCACCTCAGGACTATTGATTTAGATTATAGGGTTTGAATTACATGAGCTTAGAATTCTAAATTTTGAATATTCTTACACATTCTAAAGTTTAAGAACTTAGAAATTTTATTATTCACTTTATGGTAGGGCAATTTTATTACTTCATACTGCTATAAACTACTGTTTTTCATAAATTTAAAAAAAAATGAATAGGTCAGGCACATTGGTTCATGCTTGTAATCCCAGCACTTTGGGAGTTCCAGCGGGGCGGATCATGAGGTCAGGAGATTGAGATGAGACCATCCTGGTCAATACAGTGAAACCCTGACTCTACTAAAAATACAAAAAATTAGCAGGGCATGGTGGTGCGTGCATGTAGTCCCAGGTACCTGGGAGCCTGAGGCAGGAGAAATACCTGAACCCAGGAGGTGGAGGTTGCAGTGAGTCAAGACCGCGCCACCGCACTCCAACCTGGGTGACACAGCGGGACTCCATGTCATTAAAAAAAAAAAAAAAGAAAGAAAATAAAAATAAAAATAAAAAAAGTGTGTGTGTATATACCACATATATGTATATATGTACATATATACATACATATACATATGTACATATATGTATATACACATATAGATGTAGTAATATTCCCTTACTGTTAAGAATATTAATCAAACATAAGTCTAAATTAAATGAAAAAGTCTAAGCTAATCCTCATGTTAGTCCCTATACCTTTTTCCTTATATACATAAGATCAGAAGAACACTTTAGTTAACCTAAGCTGGATGGAACAAGTAATAATAATAGTAATAATAGACTTTAATCATAATTATCAAAGCATGGTTCTAATGATTAAAAATAAGGTCCCTGTTTCTGTGTCTGAAATTTAAAGACTGCAGTTTTATTAGGACATTAATTATATGCATATTACTGAGAATTGCTGTCAATGAACCAGAGTAATCAATTTCCTTAACCCACATATTCCCATTGTACACTAGAGTCACTATTCTTCAATATAGTCTCAAAATACATATTTTTACTAACTTCAGTCACTATTTTTCAAAATCTTATATTCAATAAATCTTCCCAGACTAAATTTTGGCTTTATGGATTTAAAATACAACAACACAGTGTTAACTTTTGACTTTAAACAAGTACGGAATGGGACTCAAAGTCATCTAGTTTAAAGATGATTTAATTGATTTATTCTCCCCTCCTTCACAAGGAAGGATATATAAAAAGAACATAAACAAGTGGTGTTTATTTTGCCACAAGGCTTACTAATACGAGGAGACCAGGATGGTGGGTAGCTTAGTGGAAAGGTCAGTCTTTGGAGAGGGTTGGATTGTAAACTTTTAAGGCACCTACAAGCTATGTGACTTTAGGCCAATTATAAAGTATTTCTGATCCTCCTTTTAAATATTGGGTTTTTTTGATGCCAGGTAAACATTCTGTTAGGCAGTCTACCTTAGGTCTTCTATATCAGGAACTTCGATTCTAGCCAAGATTAACATTTAGTATAAATATTATTAGTTGCAATTATGACATTTTCTGCTACAGATCCTAATAGGCCATCTTTACAAATTCCTTTATTTCCTAGAAAAGTAATGAACTATATCAACTCTTTGATTATATCTATACTTAGATGCTGGAAGCAAGATCAATATATTGCTCTTCCATTTCTCATTGATGTATTCAATTAATTCACACTTTTTAAGTCTTCACTAGCTTGTTACCTGTCTACACCTAAGACCTTATCTTGTTTTAGTTTGAACATCCAAATATGTTAGGCATAGCATTTATTTCTCGATTAATCTGATAAAAGATCTCTAGAATAAATGCTGCATTAACAAATGAAAGTGAATTTAATGCCTGCCAAGTTAGTACCTGGAAAAAAAACAATGTCATTTAAACTCCTTGGATAGTTCGGGTTGTTAACATTTTGGTAATTACTTTTATACTTATTTAACTGTTCCTAATATGACAAGCCAAAGGTCTGGGTTCAGCAATCCACCATGATTGAATATTTCTTATAACTTTTTGTACTAGGTGGAAAATGATTGCTTTTATTAATCCTGTGTACTGATCACATAAAAATAGCTAAGGCTTGCTTTGCTCAGGCCTATAGTTTAAGTTAATTTATTAGGGAAGTATAATAGTATTCATCTTTAACAACTGAACTCTAAAATTCTCCTAAGTATATAAAAATCAGAGTGATAATTATTTTGAATAAAATTTTACCATTTTTTTCAAACAAAAAAGCATAAAATTAAATTTGCCTGCTAATTTATATTTTAACTTGCTAAACTTGTAGCCTTTTTTGGATCTAATGATTTCCTTCTTCATGTGATTTTAGGTTTATTCAAAGTTACTTTTGATTAGGAAAAAAACTACTACCTCACAGCCAAAGCATTATATTCAAACAGATAGCAAAATCATGGTATGACTGATGATGAGATGTGTGCTGAGACATAGTCTCAACAGTGCGAAATAAACAAAAAGGGTATTCTTTTAAAATAATTTGCCTTTATATAGAAATTAATATATAGTGTTTTCATATTTAACCAGAATGGAAAATCATGAATTCAATTCTTACTTATTGATGTTCTCTGAATTCCATTTTTAAGGAGATACATTTTAGAAACAAGTTAATATGTACTGAATGTTTAAATGTCTAAACTGTTCCATAATTTTATGATTATATAATTTTCCACATAAAAATTTTCCCATTAGCTTATAATAGCAATAAGATTCATGTTTACTACTCATAATTTAGCGAGAAATAAAATTTGAACTAAAATAGTAGAGTTTTGAAAATTCTCATAGTATAAATAATATGGTTACTAACCAGAGGCTTTTTTTAATCAATCATAGAAAAAATATTTTTCAAAAACTCAGTCACTTCTGTCTAATGTCAGGTTAGTGCGACCCAACTGATTTCAATTGTTTTATCATATATGCTAGCAAATTTACAGTTTATTCATTTGCTTCAAAGGGGTGTTAAGACACAAAGAGATAATACACCATATATTGAGAAATAAACACAGAAACATTAGTTTTAGAAAAAAATGATAAAATGTTAATACTTTTAATGAAGCCATGAATTTTTTTGGCAAAATCACTTTCAATAATTATACCTAATTAATAATTTTTCCTCAAGTAAAATTTTACCAGATAGTGTGTTTAAAGTATATTAACTTCAAAGAGAAAATCGTCAGAACTAAAAGTATTTTTAAGCCTGAAAGTTTAAATGATATAAATGTTTTTAAATGCTTTGATTTGAAGAGGTACAATCCTCTGTTTTCATGACTTTGATTCATTGCTGTGTAGACAGAATTAAACTCAAGATAATACTGAGAGTTGTGCTAGCTGTTACCTTCACAGTGATTAATGGCAAGACAAGATATCAGGCATCTAAGAGTTGAGAAAGTATTAACTTGAGAGAAAGCTGAAAAGCTAGAGGGAAATAAGTCACACTAACAAAAGCAAAGAAAAGTAAAACATTGTTCTTGATTGTACTTTGATATATTCCTGAATTCATGCTGAATTGTCAAAAGACATATTAAAGAGTGTTCATGGGATCTAAATCTAAATTGGCCTATGAAATAAATAACTAATATATTATTACGTAAAAACTGAGAAAACGTAAATTACTGTAAGTAAATTTTATGTTTTTGAATACAAAATGTAGTATGAAATATTAATTCTTAAAATTTTATGAGAAAAAGAGAAGGCACAGAAAAAAAGCCATTCTAATAATTTATATAGTTTTCATATATTAGTCATCAATTATCAAAGACTTCTCACATTCCAGACATTGTCTTAGATCATTATATAATCTATCTTAATCCTCATAACATAATCACCTGTAAGTGAGAACAAATGTCTCCTTTTAAATTTCATGTATTTTGTAAGCTAAAATTCAAAAAGATTCAGTACGTTTTTAAAGGTTACACAGAAGTAAGAATTTAAATACGATTCAGATCAGTAACTAAACTTTGTTTTATTCATTTGCTTAATCATCTATCTTTCCCAATGTTGCAATATTTGTGAGGGTACCTACTAATATTGGCCTTTCTGCTTCTAATTTCCAGCAATTTTCACAGAACTTGACTCTATCTGTCTCTTTCTCTCTCTCCCTCTCTCTCTCTGTGTATATATATATATATATGTATATAAATATATGTATATAATTATAAATAATTAGAATTATAAATTTAGGGTACTGCATCATAAATCTTTCATAATTTTTGAGTGTATGTGTGCGATATTTCTTTCAAAACAAGAGCACTTTCCTAGATCAAATATTGTAACATGTCTTTGCATGTATTTACTTTTGCATAGATTTATTCACTTTTCATATGCTCTTTGTATATATATTTTTTTATTTGACATTAATTGGGCATTTAATGAACACATAGATTTCAGTGTGCTAGAGTCTCCATATGCAAAGATGAATAAGAAGTGATTCATTGTCTGAAGGCAGCGGCATGCAAATAACATTAAATCAAACAGGTGCACACATAGTATTAGTGGAATGGTTTGTGTTTTGCGGATGCAGAGAGAGAAATAACTAATGAATCATGAGGGAGCTAGGGAACACTTTGCTAAGGAAGCCACCTGTGGGCTGAAACAGGGAAAAGTAGTTTGTTGTCTAGCTTCATGTTGGCAGGGAGTGGAAGAAAGGAAAAGCATTTCAGGAAAAGGAAACAATGCACAAAGACCCAGGTTATAGAAGATAGGATGCTCAGTTTGCCTGTGATATAGTGTGTGAATTAGAATGAAATGAATCTAAGCTAGCAGAAATATGGTCAAGTCAGATTATGATGAAGTGCTGTTCAGCAGAAGTACTACTGGCAATTTGGACAAATTTTTCTTTTTTCAGACATATTACTTGAGGGATGTTAAACATCACTTGTCCTGTCCACTAAATTCCAAGTACTCCCTAGTCTTTGTAACAAGCTGATATAAACCCAACTCACCCATTTCTCCCATCTCTTTTCCAAGTGCCTCCATCAGGAATTGTAATTCCACACATATACACACTGCATGGCAATAAGGGCCAATGTGGAGTACTGAGGAATTTGGACAATATTCAATGACAAATGAAGATAAAGAAGATGCTAGATGACTAACATGATTGTACTATGCTTTATGATTTTCAAATTTTAATTCCTTAATATGATTAGTCCAAACTGTAAGAGGAAAGCTGAAATTATTCTTAAAACTGTGAAAAGTTTTATGAAAATTCATTAAGATTGCAGTTATGAAATGTGCTAGTTTTCGCATTATGATAACTTACCACTTCACTTGTCCATTACTGCTTTATTGACACAAAACTGCATTAGAACATGTCCTTATCCTATTAACACTTTTTTATGGCCTTCAAAGATAAACACAATAGGATATTTTGTTCATTGGCACACGTATTCATATGCATACACAGTCACATACACTTGTATACACTGCTTTATAAGGCTCTTACGAACGTATTTTGAAGAGTAAGTTTTGACTTCTTTGAAATTTTTTTCTATTTTTTTAACAATTTGGCAATTTCAAATGCAATGTTTTAGCAATTAAATTATGAAAACAAAAGCAACTTAAGACTTGATGAAAATAGTGCTCAAAGCAAATAAACAGTTTATGTTTCAGCCAAATTATTTCATTCAAGAAGGCTGTGTCCACAACATATGATTATTTCAACATGATTACATAATCTTATCTGTAAGCAATACAGCATACCATTCTGGTCAGAAACAACAGTTCTGATTTAATGTTAGGTTTGTGAATTTGGTTCTCACCTTAAGAAACTAACACCCACATCCATATGCAATGCTTAATTTGTTCCCACTTTATTCACTGTCTTTCATAAGCTATGGCCTGAGCACAAAAATAACCTAGTCCAAAAGATTCTTGGGTTCATCTGCTCTATTTTTGCCTTCTGAGGTTTCTGTTGTTTTCCTTTACTAAAGAATAGTTTTGTTGATGTTGTCAATGACCTATTGTTTTACTGATGTTTATCTTGGCTCCCTCCTGTAAGAATTTCAAGAATTGTCTCCAGCTGCCCGTAGCATAGATGGCCAATCATTTGACATTTGCTTTATTGGAAGGCATATAAGACACACAAAGAACTTTCTAATTGAAATATTTGAGTTGTCAATTCATAGAATAAAATAATTTCTTAGGGGATTTTTCTGAAATTTCCATTATTAAAAAATGCATTGGGTTGTTATCTTTCTCAAACCTTATAAGTTTCTACTGAAATATGTACAATTAAAAACAAAAGAACAACACTGAGAGTAAGGTTAGTATACATTGTTGCCTATAATTATTAACTATTGGAAATAGAAAGTTACTAGTAGCTGAATGGAATTTCATTTTGGTCCGATTCAATTGTGAGATAAAATCAAACAAAATCAAACAATTCATTCAAGTACACAAAGATGATTTTTGGAATCTAATTTTGAAGCAAAAGCAAGAAAAGTAAGCCTTGCGAAGAAAGGACCTTGTTCATTTCCTTCCTTTCTTCAGAATATTTTATTTCCTTTATTTTCTCTAATTTCTCACCTTCTGTTCTTCAATTCTACCCTTCTCTGTTTTAAATTAATTTCTTCCTTAACTGGTCTCCTTAACTTTTTATCTTCCTGGTTTTTATTACAGCCTCTCTGGGACCTCTTCCTCATTTTAGATGCTAATTAGCACTTACTAATTGAAATTTTAAAAGCTGAGTATTTTAAACACTTTAGCACATCAAAAATTCTGTGATCATAGGCAGATTTCAAAATAGTTTAGTGTGTAAAACAGAAGATACTAGAGACTCCGCTGCCTTTTAAAGAAAGTGTGAAAAACAAGATATGTGTCTAAATTTTACACTTATTTTAACAGTGCATGTCTAATTCTGACATTCTTACACAGTTTGAAAACAAACCAGGTTTTTGTTGGGTTCTGGCTTGTGTGATTACTGTCATCAGAATCCTGGCCTATTCATTTCTTCAAATACAACACAGTTATCACGGATTTTAGAGCATTTTCTTCTAGAGTCTGCCATGTCTGTTCCATGCTTTCTACAGAAAATCAGCTACGAATACATGTAACTTAATCCTAGGTATGGGGGAAAAGCAGTCATTCTAATGAAGTGCAATTTTATATATCATTATTTTTTTCAAGGTACATTGCATTTATCAGATGTTACAGATTGGATTCTCTGGGAATCGGATGTTACATATTGAATTCTCTGGGAATCAGATGTTGAGACAGAGTTTAGTGTGTGGAATCAAGGGGGAAAAAAAGTAGTCCAGACAGAGGTAGAAGTGGATTTCCACACAGTGACCAGAAACATAGGTGACCTGTGATTTATGAAGCTAAAAATGACCAATCAGAGTTATTTTGCTTGAAGTGGAAGTGTCTAGGCCTTTATATCCCTCCCTCTGTCAGTCACAGATATGCAGATATGCCTTGCCCTGGAAATGGGTGTGACCTTGGGCAAGGCAGCTCCTCAACTCAGACAATCCCTTAAGCGCCTGAAGCTTTCCTGCCATCTACATTCCTAAGACCAGTGGATAGGATACTCACTGAGAAATGTGGGTGACCCATCTCAACATCCAACACCTAAGAAACATTTAACAACCTAGACTTTTGCTGAAGAATTTTGTTTTAAAATATGATGCCTTCTTAGCCCATCATTAATGTGAAAATTTCTGACAAACTCAAAACTCACAGTTGTTTGGTATTATTCATTTTATTCAAATATAATTCATCATCCTTTTAATTTTTATTCATGTGTCAGAAATACTGCTGTATATACCTGCTTTGTACTCACATAGTTCTTTTAATTTTGCTTTATTTTCCTTTGGTGCACTTATAATTATAAACTATTGGTATTAATGTTGTTATCATTTATTCTTGACTTGTCTTTGTTATTTTCTAGATTGATAGAAAAAAATGCATGCAGATAAGTGTAGTCAGTTCTAAGTTGGAGGAATAATAGAGCCTTTAATTGTGACACAAAGTGGAGACAGATAATAAAGACTCATGTTTGTAGTGTTTACTAGTAGCACATTTGAGAATAAATGAGAAAAGACCATTAATTTGTTTATTTACACCTCCCACACACACACAATTTTGACCATGCTTTCATTTGTTTAATTCAAAGAATTAATGTACTTACTAACTCAATCAAAATGTATTATTTGACACTCTAGTAATGACTCAGATGCCTCTTTAGCATCTAATAATTCTTCTTTCACTGTAAATGCTCAATAAATGAATATCTGAAAGATACATAATCACAGATCTTTAAGAGTTCTTTAGGGATATACAGTATTGTCAAATACTTTAGGGATATATAGTAGTTTAGAGATATCTAGTATTGTCACATTTTAAACTCACATAACTTGGATTTGTCATTAGCTTAAAGAGTTTGCTCAAATACAATAAAAAATAAAGTTAGCAAACATATAGTCTTTTGAGTATGAAACACACTGTTTTTTCAATTGCTACTTCCACAGTGAAAACTTCTAATTATAATGAGCACTTCTTCTTAAATATAAGCACTGATCTATACTTTTTATTTCTTTTTATTAAATGCATATTCTAACATTTTATCTTTATATACATTGATTCCAAATTAAAGTGTCTAATTTAAAAAGAAAGTGTTCAATGATATGTTATCAATGAACAACTGTTATTGGAACAATTCATTTAAAATAAAATAATTTTATATCTTTTGCCTTGTTAAATGTTTTAATGGAAAATTAATTTTTAATTTGAAATTATTCACGAAACTTTGGAGTTTTTATCTCAATCTTAATTTTAATAGTTTTACATGCACTATTAGTAGAATTTAATAATAATTTAATTAAATGAGTTAATATATGTCACATACTTGCAATAGTACCTTTAATAGTACCTTATGATCTCATACTTAGTGTGAAATGGAGGTCAGCTCTTATTAACAGTAAGTAAGTAAACAACTAGGGTGGAATAAAACTTTCGAATAATAAGGTTTTCAGTCTAAAATTTAAGGAATATTTTTATCATTTTTATAGAAAACCATGTATTTTAATTTTAATAAAACATGAAAAACATTTTAAAGACAGAAGTAAGAACATGGAAACTTTTTTTTTTTTTTTTTACAAAACTAAATATTTTCTAAACTAAATAAGGTGTTCTAATATTGGGCCATATTTACCTGCTTAAAATAATTAAGTTTTTTAGTGTGTATCTGACATATGTACAGAAGCCACTAAGGTAGGATTAATTAAATTATAGTTTGCAATATATTACCTCATTCAAGATAATAATATGTAATTAGTTGACTTCACTGGGAATTTTCAATTTATATTCCTAATAAAAATATTATGTAATTGAAACCAACATCTGCCTAAAATCAAAGTGTCATTTAGAAGATTTGCAGACTACTGCTAAAGTCAATGGACATTGTCCCTAAGGAAGTTCTCAAGGAAGTGTTGTAGGGAAGAGCTTTTTGTGCATTATTCCAACCTGAGGGAACTATGTTAGCAAGTATCATACAGTCTAAGATATTGGTCTTCTTATATATGGGCAAGTAATAAATCATTGTACTTGCACATGTCATGTAGTTGGCCCATATCAACAATCAGAGAAGATGTAAATTTGTTGACTACAAATATGAACAAACATCCATTAACCAATAAACTGTAACAGACAATCGATCTGATAATGAGAAATCCAAAAGGGGACTTCCTTTTAAAGAAAGATATGAAGGGCATTAGATCACAGACAAGCTCCATAAGGTTCTCAAAAAACAAATTTAACTACAAAGCACAGGGAAGCCTTTATAAGTTCACAGCCTAAGCTGATTACTTGTTTGTTCATATTTTTCAAGATAGATGTTCTAATATACCCTAAAAGAACAAATTTTCATGGACATATGTGTGGTTGGTGTGTATGAGCAGCTTTATTGTTCGAAGTCCATATGTACACATAGAATGTATTTAACTATTTAACTTCTATACTGTTTATGTATTTAACTTCTATACTGTTTTCAAGCAAACTGTACTTTCTAATTGCACCATGTATAGAGGAATAGGCGAGGACATTTAGATAGTTTTGGCATTTTATTCCAAATTCTAGGAGGAACACCAATATTCTCAGCTTTTGTATTTAAAAATTAGAACCGATTTTAAAACTCAAAATTATTTTAAAAATATTTTATTTGTTTTCTTAATTGACATATTGTAATTATACTTATTTATGAAGCACAATTTGATGTTTCAAGACATATCTATGCTGCGTAATGACCCAATCAGGGTAGTTAGTGTATCTATCACTTCTGTGTCTTTATCCTTTTTTTGTGATAGGAACATTCAAAAGTCTATCTGGTAGCTATTTTGTAACATACAATATTAAACTGTAAACTATAGTCACTCTACTGTGAAATAGAAGACCAAAATTTATTCTTTCTATCTAATTGTATCTATTGACCAACCTCTCCCCAACCTCTTCTCTCCCCTCCCCTCTACAGTCTCTGTAACCATTGTTCTCTCAGCTTCTAAGATATCAACTTCTTTTATTTATATACCATGTATGAGTGAGATCATGCAATAGTTGTCTGTCTGTGTCTGGCTTCTTTCACTTAACATGATATCTTGCAGTTTCATTCATGTTCCCACAAATAACAGCATTTCATTCTTTTTGATGGCCAGATAGTATTCAATTGAGTATAAATACCATATTTTCTTTATCTATTCGTCCTTTTTTGTACTTTTAGGTTGATTCTATACCTTGGATATTATAAATAGTTCTGTAATAAGTATGAAAGTGCAGATATCTCTTTGACATACTGATATCATTTTCTTTGGATATATAATCAGTGGGGGATTGCTGGATTACATGGTAGTTCTATTTTTCATTTAATGAGGAACTTCCATACTTCTTTCCATAATGTCTCCACTAGATTACAATGTGTGTAAGTGTTCCCTTTTCCCCATATCCTTGCCAACAACTTGTTTTCTTTAGTCTTTTTGATAATAGCCATTCTAACTAGAGTAAAGTGATATCTCATTGTGGTTTTGATTTGCATTTCCCTGATGACTAGTGATGTTGTGTATATCTTATATACCTGTTGATCACTTGTCTTCTTTTGAGAAATGTATATTATGTTTTTTTGCCCATTGCTAAATCAGATTATTTGTTCTTTTGCTGTCAAATTTCTTATATATTCTGAATATAAATCCTTTGTTAGAAGTAGAATTTGCACATATTTTCTCTCATTTGTGGGTTGTTTCTTCAACTTGGCTAATTAGTTTCACGTAATCAAATTAGCCTATTCTTGCTTTTGTTGCCTGTGCTTTAGAGGTTTTATATTAATAAAAAAAAAAAAAAAAAAAAAAAAAAAAAAAAAAAAAAAAATCTCTTGCCCAGCCCAATGTTGTAAAGCATTTCTCCTGTGTTTTCTAATAGTTTCATATTTTCAGATTTTACATATAAATATTTGATTCATATTGAGTTGATATTGTATATGGTGAGAGGTTGGGGTCTAGTATCATTCTTCTTCATGCAAATATCCAATTTTCCCAGCACCATTTGTTAAAGGGATTGTCTTTTTCTCAATGTGTGTTCTTCTTACCGTTGTTGAAAATCAGTTCACTGTAGATGTGTGAATTTATTTCTGGAATCTCTATTGTGTTCCATTGATTCATGTATCTGCTTTTATGCTAGTACCATGATCTTTTGGTTACTTTAGTTTTGTAGTGTATGTTGAAGTAAGGAAATGAGATGCCTCAAGCTTTGTTATATTTGCTTAGGGTTGCTTTGGCTATTCAGTGTCTTTTTGTGGTTCCATATAAATTTTAGAATTATTTTTTTTTCTTTTGTGAAGAATGTCACTGGTATTTTGATAGGGATGGTATTAAATGCATAGCTTGCTTTGGGTAGTACAAGCCACATACCAATTCTTCCAATTTGTAAATATGGGATATATGTCCGTTTATTTCTGTCCTCTTCAATTTCTTTTATCAAGGTTGTATACTTTTCAGTTTAGACATCTTTCACCTTCTTGGTTAAATTGATTCCCATGTATCTTATTTTTTTTATATATATATATTGTAAATGAAATTGCTTTCTTGAATTCTTTTTTAGATAGTTCACTATTAGTGTATACACATACTACTGATTTTTGTATGTTGATTTTACATCCTGAAACTTTACTGAAAATTATTAGTTCTAACAGTTTTTCTTGATACAATCGTTAAGGTTTTCTATAAAGAAATTTAATATAGAAACTAAAGCCAATTTAAAAGGTCAACAAAATAAAGAATTGGATTATTGAAAAGATAAAATTCACAAATCTTTAAGAAAAAAATGAGAGAAGACTCCTATAAATAAAATCAGGTGAAAAATGTGTCATTACAACTGACACCACAGAAATACAAAAGAAGATGAGAGACTATTAAGAACAACTATATGCCAACAAATTAGATAACATAGGAGAAATTGATATGTTTCTGGATACATACACTCTGCTAAGATTAAATTTTGTCAAAAAACAAAATTTAACATACCAAAAATTAGTAAGAAAACTGAATCAGTAACAAAAAGTCTTCCATCAAAGAGAAGCTCATGGTCTAATGGGTTCTCTGCTGAATTCCACCAAAAATTTAAAGAATAATTAATAGCAATTGTCCTTGACTTATTCCAAATAATTGAACAGAATGAAATAATTCCAGATTAATTTTACAAGGGTAGCATTACTTTGATTTTAATACCAGACAAGGATGCAGGAAAGAAGGAAGGAAGGAAGGAAGGAAGGAAGGAAGGAAGGAAGGAAGGAAGGAAGGGAGGAAGGGAGGAAGGGAGGAAGGGAGGAAGGGAGGAAGGGAGGAGGGGAG
>NW_016804861.1:64712-81198 GCF_001698545.2 Rhinopithecus bieti
AGACTAGCCTGACCGACATGGTGAAACCCCATCTCCACTAAAAAATACAAAAATTAGCTGGGCATGGTGGCGTGCGCCTGTAGTCCCAGTTACTCAGGAGGCTGAGGCAGGAGGACCGCTTGAACCTGGGAGGTGGAGATTGCAGTGAGCCGAGATCATGCCATTGCACTCTAGCCTGGAGACAGAATGAGACTGTGTCTCAAAAAAAAAAAAAAAAAAAAATTATACTTAATAACTTAATACATTCAGATTTAATTTTAAGATTCATTACCATTGTTCTTGTATAATTAATTTATAATTATAAAAAAAGAACATTCACTATGGTCAAGTGGAAATCATCCCAGGCATGCAATGAGGGTTTAATTTATGCAAATACATGTACAAAATAAATCATGCATAAAATAAATACATATGATACATACCACATTAACAGAAAGACAAAAGCATATGATAATTTTAATAAATGCATAAAAAGCATTTGACAATATTCAACATCCCTTCATGATTTAAAAAAGCAAAACTCACAGCAAATTCGAAGTATGTATCTTTATGCCTAATTTCACAATTTCTATTCAGCATAGTACTGAAAGTTCTAACCAGTTACTAGGCATGAGAAAGTAATAAAACGTATCCATATTAGAAAGGAAGAAGTCAAACTGTCCCTGTTTGTAGACAATATGATCTTATATAGAGAAATTCAAGTGTTTCTGACTTCAAAACTGTTGAAGACGTTAGTGCTGATTACCATTAAATCCTGAGCACATGAGGGTCAGTATAGATCTTCTTTACCCCCTTTAGTTTAGGCATGGTTTTATGAGTGGTTTTAGCTAAATAAATCTATGCAGATGGAACATATGTCATATGTCACTTAAAGATGGAAGCAATTAATTGCTGATGCCTCTCCAAGGTTCTTTCTCTCTCTCTCTCCTTGTTTTTTTGTTTCTTGTTTTTTTTATTTTTATTTTTTAGATGAGGTCTCCCTCTGTCACACAGACTGGAGTGCAGTGGCACAAACACGGCTCTTGAAGCCTCTTGGGCTTAAGTGATTCTCCTGTCTCAGGCTCCGATGTTTCTGGGACCACAGGCATGTACCACCACGCTCAGCTAATTTTTTTTTTTTTTTCCTGTAGAGATGGGGTCCCACTTTGTTGCCCAAGCTGGTCTCACATTTGTGGCCTCAAGCAATCCTCCCACCTCAGCCTTCCTAAGTGCTAGAATTATAGGTGTGAGGCACTGTGCCTGGCCTAAGGTTCTCTTTCAGTGCAGCAACAATCCTTGATTGGAATTGATGTTGGAATTGCAAAGTTGAACTATCCTTTGCTTGATGGTTTCCTTGGAATATCATCTGAAATTGCAGTTTCCTTGTATGAGTAAGAAATAAATCTTTGTTGTTCTAAATAAATGCTATTATTTGTTTTGTTATCCTAAAATAATCTACCACACTCTGGTGAATAAAAAACAAAAACAAAAACTAAATCAAGCTTACCCCAATATGCTACATTGTCACAGAATCAAGCTGAAAGTTACAAAGCTAACGATAATTAATATTTTCACTTACAAATCAAGCTTAAACATTCTTACATATGTTCCTAGACACAATTAGATGTGTACAAGTTTGGTAAAAATTTTCAAATATCAGTCATCTCATCTTTTTAAATGGCCCACAGTAGTAGCTCAAGCTCAGCAAATCCAAAATTACACCATTATTTCTGCCTACCCTCAAAGCTATATTGTCTTCCTAATTTTATCCAGGGAGAACCAGGAAGCAATCCTCTTTCTTAACTTTTCATCCCTCACCACTCATAAAATCCTATATGGAAAAACCATGTGGATTTTGAACATGTATCTGTCATTGTCTGTTTCCTTGTTGGCACTACTAAGTTTGGACCAGCATCTTTGGAATATAACGAGGTTAGTTGCAACCTCCCAAACTCTGAATTATCCCCTACACTTGTCATTCAAGATATCACTGTAAAATTCAAATCTGATCATGCATAAAGTACTTTACTGAATGTTTGTTATACCAACCATATATTCTCTACCATGGCACTTCACATCTTCCATCATAATTTATTTGCATACATTTCTGTCTTCATTCTCCACCAACCTGTGACTTGCTTGAGGACAGAAACTATGGATTCATCTTTGTAGTCTCAGTTCTCAATCCTCCCTCACCCATCTTATACTTGTTCCCAGCCTAACCTCAGGGAATATCCCATGGGAATCCTAGTTGTCAAATGAAGACAAAATGTTAATACCTAAAAACAGCATAATTTATGCTGACTCAAATAAGGTGCTCTCGGAAATGTTTCCAGAACTTCATGACTAATTTTCCAATTCCTATTTATCACTTCAAAGCTGAAGTAATGTCACTTATTTCTGTTAATAGAATTGCTCAGAAATAAAGTTTCTGTTGTTAAGTTCAGGATTTACACAATTTAATCAAGTGCATATAATGCATTAAAAGTTTGGAATTTAGGGCATACCCAATCTAAGCTACCTGTTTATATTTGCCTGCAAGGCACATACACATTTATCTTATATAATTGTGAAAACAGTTTGGGTAAACAAAGACATTTTTTGGTTGCCTACTAAAAATATTGAATTTTGCCAGACAGTGAGGAGAAATTGCAATGTTTCAAATAAAACATCATTGCCAATACTATTGCAATCCTAATAGCATATATATATTTAGAGAGAGAGAGAGAGAAGTAATAGAGAGACTTATTTTCACAACTTTGTAATGTACTTGCAAAATGATCTTACAAAAAATTTAACTAAAATTTATATAATTTTAAAATTGTTGATGTTTAATAGAATTTGTTCTAAACATTGCTTTTATATTTTCTTTATGAAAATCAGAGAGAAACACTTTTGCTATGATAGAATTATACACATAGTCATTAAAATCTGATAAGATGGCTCCTGCTAAGTGAACTTTGCTAAAATTAATTGAGCAAGATGCACCTGCTGATTTGAAAGGCCAGCTGAAACAGTATATGAAAAAATGAGAAAGAGGATATGCTGAGGGAATATGTCACAGAGACTGGGGATATTCAATTAATATTTACACTTATTAGAAAAGATGAAGCAATTGATGTTCCTAGTGATATTTTAAATGCCAGTGATATTAATTCAAAATAATTGCTGTCATTATCTGTACATTATTTGGCACAGGGAAGCAGAGTAAATTTAGAGAACATTACAGTTTAAGTGTGAAACAAAATGACTAAAGAACCTACTATAACTTTCAAAATCAGTATTCAGAATATGCAAATAATTAATATGAATGTACCTATAATGAAGAGTATATGATATTTTAAATCTGACAATTTAATGAATGAAAAAGAAAAAATAAAATATTACTATACAACTTTATACAAAGATGCTAAGGCAAGAAGTGCTTGACACCTAGTAAATGTTTCATAAATATTTGTTAAATGAATGAGATAAAAAAGTTTCACAGAGAGTCTTGAACAGAAGACTGTTCAAGAGATCTCAAATACCTGTTTATATGGAGAAACGACTATTTTTAAACCCATAAATATTTAAAACAAACTAAAATATTTGAAAATATGTTTACAGTGATAGTATGATAAATTAATTGTTCATTCCCACAAAGTAATCACTGTATTTTGGTTGTTTTTCCTAAATAGAAATTATGTAAAAGGATTACTACTGTATCTTCTTTTCTTCTTTGTCTATACTTTTTCTGGTATGTGTGTGTGTGTGTGTTTGTGTATTTTATATAATTTTATTGTATATATTTTAATATATACATCACTGATACGTGTGTATATATGTATATATGTGTGTATATGTGTATATGTATGTATGTACACACACACACACACATACACACACACACACACATACACACATATACATAAAATCTCCTCTAAAAGAAAGGAAAGAATGGAGAAAGAAAAAATAAAAGGAAAGAAGAAATTATCCAGAGAGACACCATGAGTTATGGTATCTACTGTTTCCTCCCTAGAGATAATCACATCTTTCTAAACTTACATATAAATTAATAAATCCACAAGGTAAGAAATAGGCAACAATCTCTATTATATATAAAATAAAAATTTACACTAGCCATACTATAAATGTTTGCATTGTTAATATGCAGATTAAAATGTAACTTCTGTCAAATATTTAAGAAGATAAAGTTCCCTTGTTCTTCCATCTTGATTAATTATTTTCTCTTTTGAGAACATATGGTACAGTAAGGAAGAACTCTCCATAGTTGTGAAACTGTTTAGCTCATCTCATCAGACCTGATAATTTGCACATTATGACCAGGCCAGTTGAAAATAATTATAGTGTTAATGATGGAAAAAATGAGATTAAAGCAAAATTAGTTCTATTTAGCTCAGATTCATGCTGACCTAGAGCCAAAAGTCAGCTTTAGTTTATTCAGTCTTCCTTTGGCAATTTTTCAGTCAAGTATATGAACATTTTTTCCAGTAATATCTAGTGATGTTTTGGCCTGAACAAATCAATGGATTACTACAAACAACACAACAGTTGCCAAATAAACTTAAAATATAGATCGATTAGCTCACATACAAACACACACTGACTACTTTACACTACATTATTAAATTGAAAAACTATTCCATTAACATGATTCATTACTATAAAAAATTTGGCATATATGAATTTCTTAACATGCTCCCAACTCTACTTCTAAATAAGGAAATTTACTAAATGATCCATAATATTCTTCATACATGAAGGTCAAATACTGTTTTTATATCAAGCATTAAAATATAAATTGCCAAAGATGTATTTTCCAAGTTTGGTTTATCCAGATATTGATAAAATATTATGATTCTCTACTGAGAAATTATATTACTTAATTGATGTGATTGATTGGATCAAACGCCATATATAGTTGTACTTTCTTCTGTCATATAAATGAGGCAACAATGGCTTTGGTAAATTAACTCTACCATTGTTTACTTCTTCACAGAAGGCTAAGACCATTATCTCAAAAGCCCAATGATGCCAAACACTAATTTTCACTGATGCAATTGTTTTAAACATACTCCTGATAAGCATTATTTTCAGCAGTTTAGAGCCTAGCTCCATTGCATATCTAGGAAAACTTTACTCAACATTTGTTAGTCATAGATAAGACACATTCTGAGGCTACAGATGACACCAAGTGACTGTTGATCTTTGGAGTTCTCCAACTCATCGACTTCCAGTTATAGTGCTGAGATACATCACCCAGATGTATAAGCTCACTCTCACATTTCCTTCTTCCTGGAGTTCCTTTGCCCTCTCTGTTATGTGGGTTCTGGACTTCTGCTTCTGTTCCTGAAACAGAAGTGTATGCCCCTCCCACATAATCATAAACCTACACAATTAAATGCTATTGCCACTTCATGATCATGTCTTCTTCCTTGATCAGCCTGAAACCCTCAAGTTTTAAGGGTACCTTTTCAAGTTTTAAGGGTATTAGAATAACTAAAACAATAGAACAGTAAAAACAACCATTATTAATGACAATGCCAATTAACAGGGACTCTCATACTTTACTGATAGGAAGTAGCATTACAGTATTGCTGTAATGCTGAAAAATGATTTATCAGTCTCTTATAAAATTAAACATATACTTTCATATGACTTAGCAATGCCACTCTTGGGTATTTACCATAGAGAATGAAAACCTATTACTCTAAAGAATGAAACATTAATCCTATTCATGAATGCTTATAGCAGTTTTATTCATAATCATTAAAAATGGAAATAACTCAAATGTCTTTAAATGAGTGAATATCTTATATTGGCCATTGCATAACAAATTTTGGGACATTTGTATAATAGGATACTACTGAGAAATAAAAATAAGTGAACTATAAATACAAACAATACTTGGATCAATTTCAAATACCTGCTGAGTGAAAGAAGTCAAACTAAAGAACTCATGTTATGTATGATACTTTTATATAATGTTCTTGAAAAGTCAAACTACAATGACAAAGAACAGATGAGTGATTGGCAGTGTTTGAAGTGAGGGAGGGTGTGGCTGCACAGGGACAGTGTGAAGGAAGTTTTGGTGTGAATGGAAATATTTTGTATCCTAATTATAACGGTGATTACACAAATCTATATGTGTAAAGATTCATAGAACTCTGCACACACACAAAATCAATTTTGGGTATGCTCCTTTAACATGTTACATTTAAGTCTTTGCATTGAACAATAACTGGAAGTAGAAATATTAGAATTATATTTATTATTTATAGGTATATTTTACTTTATCTATTTAGTGTATCTATTCTATAATATATTTTCTCTTTGTGTATGTCTTTACTACAACATACAAGCAACTGTTGAAATATTCCATTATTATTTTCACTGTATTTTGATATCACACCATTACTCTTTTTTTTTTTTTTTTTTTTTTTGAGACGGAGTCTCGCTCTGTCACCCAGGCTGGAGTGCAGTGGTGGGATCTTGGCTCACTGCAAGCTCCGCCTCCCGGGTTTACGCCATTCTCCTGCCTCAGCCTCCGGAGTAGCTGGGACTACAGGTGCCCGCCACCTCGCCCTGCTAGTTTTTTGTATTTTTTTTAGTAGAGACAGGGTTTCACCGTGTTAGCCAGGATGGTTTCACGAGGATGACATCGTGATTCGCCCGTCTCGGCCTCCCAAAGTGCTGGGATTACAGGCTTGAGCCACCGCGCCCGGCCCACACCATTACTCTTAAATTTTACAGGAACTTTAATGTGTATAATTTCATAGAGTCATTAAATTTAAAACTATTCATTCTCTCACAATATATATGTAAAATTGTTAGTTATATGACTTGCATTTTAAATATGTATACTTTTACGGTTCTTAATATGTGTTGTGAATGTGTCAAATTTTAACATGTATGCATTTCAATCTAATTATATTTACATTTTATTTAGCTGAATTTTTTTTCTATACGTCAATAATCAAGCTTTTTCTCTTGATTTCCAAGGTATTCAAAATAATATTACTTCATGCAAAATTTCTTTTCTTACATGAATGACTGGAGAAGACATTTAACTGGTTTTCCTGCTTCTACTCCTGCCCTCATCTCTGCTGTATTTCCCTCTCACCACAGCAGTCAGAATGACTGTTTCCAAATGTATCAGACCGTATTACCCCTTTGCTCAAAACTCTGCACTAGCTCCCCATTTCAGCATCAAAATTAAAGTCTTTCAGATGGTATCTGAGGTTCTGACTCTTACTTGCTTATCTGACATAATTCCCTGTTATTACTACTCTTTTAATTGCATCCAAGACACATTCCTGGTTGTGCACTAGCTGTTTCTTTTGTCTAGAACTTTCTTCTCCAAATAATTGTCATTGCTAATTGCCTTACACCCTCAAATATTAGATGAAATATCACTTTCTCGATGAGATTTCTTCTAATCACCTTGTAAACAATTGGTATAAAATTGGTAAACCTATTCGCTTAGCATTTGCTGACTTTCTCACATTGTTTTACTGTTTTCTATTTTTATTAATCTATCATATATTAACATAAAATTATTTATGTTTTCCAAGTACCTAATACAGTGCCTGACATATAGAAGGTGATCAATACATTATTTGTTCAGTGATGAAGAATAATTTATAAATTAATTTGTGCAAGAAATATTTTCTGTATGCATATAAAAATAATAATTCATGATCAAATATTGCTTGATGTATTTATTTAAAAAAGTATAGTTTGTCTCCTTAAAATATTTGTCAGAAAAATAAACCCTGAGTTTAAAATAAAATACAATTATATAAATGACCACTCAGTCATAAACACTGAGATATACTTCAAGTTCCCTCTTGACCCATTTATGCCTAGTGTTCCATTATTGGAGTGTTAAGCATGTGAGATTTATTTATATCCTACTGCTCAAGGTCATCACCAAGGTCTGACTGCAAAAATTCAAAAAATTGCAATCTCAGGCATAAATGGGTTAATTGTGATGGTATATTATTTCAATATATTGTGATATTATCTACTTTTAATATATTTAATTTCATAAAAATGCATGATTTGATTCTTTTATCTTTAGCCTAAACAAAAATCTACCTATTTTCTTTTTTCAAATTTCAGTTACATTTTCAATTTTCTTCTATATATTGGATTCTGATAAATGGATGTAAACTGTCATGTAATCTAACCTTACACAATTACTCAGGCCCCAGTTAATGCAGAGATCATTCAAAAGTATATACATTCATGTATTTTAATTGCTATTTCATACATACAACCAAGATCACAGGAGACACAGGAGATAAGAAGCAAAGAAGACTTTTTGGATATAGTTTGTAAGATCAGCTATACAACTACATTGGGTAGATATGTCTAATATTTCTCTTGGCTGTACCATGAAGGTAGTTAAATTTTGCTAACTACAGAATAGCAAATTATACTGTCTGTCTTGAAGCATGTCCGAGTTGTAGTGCGTGATAAAATATCTCCCAAAGTATGTCAAATATATCTGTGAAAACTGAAAGTAAGATTAAAGTTTGTAACACAACTAAATGCCAAAGTTGAATCTCTACGAACATCAAAGTTAATGTGATCAACATACAAATATTTTGTCTTCTCATCATCTAAAAGAAAGTACAAAGTTTCATCATCCATCTCCCAATATCTGCCCCCTTAAAAACCCAAGTTATATGCCGCCTTTTAATAAATTGGAGCCCTATCTCCTCTAAACCATCTCTCCTCATTCATTTTGGATCTCTTCTGAAACAGCAACTCCATACAATACTCCAAGTGAGCATACAGGAGAGAGTCTGGAAACTTCAGTTTTTCATGCTTCCATTGATTCAGAGCATAGAAGCAGAATCCACTGTAGTAGACTAGAGAATCTGTAGATGTCCAACAAGAACCATTGACTAGATTAGAAACTTACCTTGTGTTCCACGTGTGGGACTGAGACATTTATTTTGCCATTACTCAATGAATAGAGAGGAGGATTAAAGGGATCCACATGACCTAATTACTAAAAATTTCTGAATTGGGGTAGCTTTCACTTCTTTAAGTAATGCTGAAAAAACAAATAGCAATATTTATAGATAAATTCTACAAAAATAGAGAATAGAACCATTGTCCTGAATACCAAAATAAAATACAATTTACATTATAGTATACTACATTAGTAAGAAAAAACTTTTGCCATATTCAAGAACATACAATTCCTATAAAATGAAAAGAGAAGAACACGAAGAGGAAAAAAAAAATGAGATAAAAAGATAGCAGAAACCAGTTGTGGTGATTCACGTCTGTAATTCCAGCACTTTGGGAGGCTGAAGAGGGAGGATCACATGAGTCCAGGAGTTTGAGAACAGCCTGAGCAACATAATGGGACCTCATCTCCCCTCAATGTTTTTTTTTTTTTTTTTTTTTTTTTTGTAATTAGCCAGGTGTGGTGATGTACACCTGCCGTGCTAGCTACTTCAGAACCTGAGGTGGGAAAATCACTTGAGTCCAGGGGTTCCAGGTGGCAGTAAGCCATTATTGTGCCACTGTATTCCAGCCTGGGTGACAGAGTGAGGCTCTGCCACAAACAAACAAACACCAACTAACCAAACAAAAAAAGATAGATAATAGAATGAAATGGAAAAGGAGAAGGGTAACATGTTAGAATTTATAGACAAATAAAAATTGGAATGAAATTTATATCAGAGTCAGAGAAAACCACAATTAACATTGAAATAAATAAATATATTTTTAAAATACAAATTGGAGGAACTTTCTAATACCAAAACAAAATCGGGCCAGGCATGATTGCTTACTCCCACTCTTGTAATCGCAGCACTTTGGGTGGCCGAGGCAGGAGGATCACTTGAGCCCAAGAGTTCACAACCAGCCTGGGTAACATCACGAGACTCCATCTCTACAAAATTTTTTAAATTAGCTGGGCGTGTTGGCTGGTCCCAGTTACTCATGAGGGAGGTGGGAGGATCCCTTGAAGCTGAGAAATTGAGGCTGCAGTGAGCAGTGATTGTGCCACTGCCCTACAGTCTGGATGACAGAGTAAGACCCTGTATCAATCAATTAATCAATCAATAAGAGAAAAAAATTCTACAATTTTGAGAAAGAAATGTTAATGGGACAGAGAATTAGCAAAACAATTTAGAAATTACATTGCCCTCAGCAATATAAAATGTATAATAGTGTAACAAATTTTAATAATTGTTCTGGATCATTATATTATAATGTATATATGATTTCAAAAAATACTACTAAAACTAAGGATTGAAACTAGGAAAGGTATTGAGGTAATGGAAGCAGTAAATATAAGATAATATTTTGTTGAATAATTTTGTATTTAACGTTTTTATTAAGGGATTCAGTAAAAAAAAAAAAAAAAATTTCCTTGTTGACACTTAGACCTAGAATATAAAATATGACATTAAGCAAATGAGTTGAAAGAAATAAATAATCAAAATAAATAAAATATAATATGTACCATTTAGTAGAAACAAATTCATTTAGGATAGTTACAAATAAACCATGGGAGAATATGTTGGACAATGTATATTTCATATGAAATGGAAAAAAATAAATTAATTCCCTTTAATATGAGAATTTGTTATAATTCTCACTGGTACAACTATTTACTACTGTCCTAGAGGTCTTAGTCAAATCAAAAAGAAAAACAAAATGGAAATAAGAGATATGTGGAGATTGGAAAGATTCGGGGGTTGATCAAGGAAAAACGATGTGATCAAAAAAGACAGGAACACACACAAACTTCATTGAGTAGCACTTGGACAAGGTTGCATGAGAGGTGACGTCTCTCTAACTTAAGACCTTCAGACACTAGTTGTGAGGAGGCCACCATCCAGAAGAGAAAGAACACAAGGAAACTCCTGAGGTTAAAGGGAATCAGAGAGAGACTTACTTGTCCAAGTGATAACTAAGCAGCACCATCGAAAGTTTCTGGGTCAGAGACCTCTTAAGGGCAGTAGCAGCTTAGGCTTTATCACTACAAAGCTCTAGCTCATCAATGCCCAGCAGACGCTATATGTAGTTTTACAGGTTATATAAAGTAGGCAGGCTCTAAATATTAGGTCGGTACAAAAGTAATTGAGGTTTTTGCCATTGAAAGTAAAGGCCAAAAGCACAATTACTTTTGCACCAATCTAATAGCTAAAAATCTTCTTGTCTGGACTATTTTAAAATAACTATATATATAAAAATTTTAGTGTGGTACCAGCTGGCATTTGAGCTTACAGATATCATCTAGTAATGAAGAAATACCAATGTAGGAGTCAAAACACAGAGGCCTTTTTACCTCACTCATATAACAAAATTTAAAAATTGGAAGATTAGTTATTCTAACCATATGCAGAGAAACTGGATTATCTAGCAAGTAAATGCATAGAACGAATAGGTAAAACACTGAATGAATACAAGAGTTCCACAAAGTTGCAGAATACAAGATTGATGCCCAACATTTAATGCCATTTCCTTACCAAAAGACTAACAGTTATTAAAAAAAAATCAGAAATAATATATTATTCTCTAGAATGACAAAGCTATCTGATACACATGACTATTTAAACACACACACACACACACACACACACACATCATACAAGACCCATATGACAGAAACTATCATAATGAAGATTTAAAAATCTGAATAAGTGAAGAGACATGCCACTTTATGAGATTTCATGAATTAACAGTATACTGTCCTCTCCAAATTATCCTATTAATTTAAGCCAAATTAAATTACATATTTAATAATGCTTAATAACATTACTTAAAAATACATAGGTAAAAAAGAGCCACAAATATAGGTTAACACTAGAAAATAATGGTGTGGGGTCATTGTTCAGACAGAATCAAAATCCATGACAGAATTATATTAAGAAGAATGTATAGATTTTGATTATAGCTCTTCTTTTGGAAAAAAAAAAAAAAAAAAAAGCCACAGACAAAGATAATATATTGTGAGATATACCTAAAATGTCTCCAAGCTAGAAGGGATTAATTACTATCATGTAAATATTACTCTTGAAAATAAAGAAGTCACATCGCTGACTGTGGGAACTTCAATGCCCTGTTTGCTCCTTTCCCCAGAGTCTCCAGCCAGACTCTCAGTGGTTTCTCTCTTGGGTTTATACCAGAGAAGAACTAAGGGCAGCTCAGGAAAATTAACCTCCTGAGCATTCCTATGACACTTTGTCCTTAAAGGGAAAGTAATAAAAGGCTCTGTTTCCATAACCTTAAATAGAGAATCACGGCAAGAAATGTTCTGATGCTTCTTCCTACTCAGAGGAAAAGCTAGAAGAAGCGACAGTGACACATATCTAACTTCTTTTTGCTGTTTTCTTTTTTCAAAGCCTTCTTCTCATGCTTTTTGGGGCAAGAATAGAGGAAATTTTATTCTTAATTCCTCCAGGACTTTGCTATTATTCCCACTAAGCTGGATTAGCTACATTAGATTTAGTTAAAGAATATTATGGACAGTGAGGGAGAAGTCTATGACCTAAGTGCTTCAGAATGGACTTACAACGTAATAGCCAGTCTTTTAAACTTATTTATTTATCTATCTATTTATTTATTTATTTATTTATTTTTGATGCGTGGCCCTATTTTGCATGTCAGGAGCTGAATATAACCTCCTTTTTCATTATGACCCTTCTGTATTCCAGAGTCCTTTGAAGTATTTGGGTGCCTTTGGTTAATTCGGACAAAGGTTACCTATTAAGGAAATCACAAATAAAAAACCTATCCTTTTTTTTTTTTTTTTTTTTTTTTTTTNTTTTTGTGACATATAATGTCATGAGTAGTTCAAACAGAGTGAGTTTTCAAAAAAAAATATTTCAGTGAAATTCTTTCAGTTATACTTTTGAATCTTCATTAAAAATCTTCATAAAAAATTACTAGATTGCATTTTCAATCTAGTAAATATACATAGATATGTATTTCTTTTCCATTAAAAATTTCAAGGACATAATGTTTTCATATATTCTTTTATCACATATTTTAAGTCAGTGAATCTAAAAATAGGATCAAAACTCAAAGTATGAAAGAAAATATATACATCTTCACATCTATGAGTCACATGAACTTCATGAAAATCAAATGTTGTTTTTCTTTTAAAATTATTCTTCTCTGTATTTTTTATTTCTTTAATTTTCTTTAAAATTTATATTTTTCAAGAAAAGGGGACATTTTGCCATTAATACTGGTGAATACCATTCAGCTCTTTTTTTTTTTTTTTTTAGTCACAAAAAGCCAGAGGAATTCAAACTTCAACAAATCTCTCACTATCCTCAAAAAACTTTCTTCCTCAGCTATACATAGGCATCTATTCTGCCAAGCATCTGTTGAGGAAATGATGTAAGTAAATTTCCAAAGATTTTAAGTCCCTAGCTTTAGCCTAAGTATAGCAATTGCCAGATTGCACTGTGACTTAAAATCACATCAAAGAAAAATGCACAAGCTTCCTCCACATGGCATTTTAAATTTTATGTATGGCTTTTTAAAATTGTGTATATTAGAGATTAGATACAAAATAATACTGTCTCAGGAAAAGGATGTTTCTCGAAGACTTTATGGTAATACCATCTTCCTTAAAATGTGCTTACTTTAAAGAGCCGATAGCAAGCAAGAGAAGAGTATATGCCAGCAATTAAAACACTGTCTCCGACTGAGAATGAAGGAGAAAAACCTGCTGATGTCATTAATGTTTAAAAACCTTCCTTTTATCGCTAATAAGGTATAGACTTTGGAAATTTTAAAACTCTTGAGAGCCTTCTGAGCTTTCTTTTCTCTAATTAATGGGTGCAATGGGAAGTAAGGTGGCAAATACTATTTGGTATCATTCTGAAGAGTAAATGTAAATAGTGCATAAAATACAATGAACACATTGCCTAATATGTAGCAAGTACTCAATAAATAGAACTTATTATTTTAATTAATTTCAATTTTAATTTATTAGATTGGTTTTAAAATTTATGAAGCTAGATGTCCTTGATATAGCTGACCAATCTAAATAAACATTCTAATATTTTTGCATTAAAAGTAATATTCATTAATCAAGAATACAATATATTGTCACTAACCATGCTATATAATAGATATCACATTTAAACTTTAAATTATTACATATGGCAAGCACTGTGTTAGCTAGTCCAAAGACATGAAAATAATTTGTAATTTTTAAGTAACCAAGCTGATATAAAACTGATATTTATATGTTAGTACTATAATCAAATCAAAGAGAGCTAACTGTAAATCTCTGGATTTTGACATGTCATTCACATTAATTTGTAAGTTGTTAAGTGTAATACCAAGAAAAGAAGTTGTTACCTACATGCCAAATCCACTTAAGAAGATGGATGTGGATATACTGTTTAGTTCTAAAATCAAAGGTGAAGCTATAAAAAAAAAGGATGTCTTGGGAGGTGAGGAGGGCAGATCATCAAGTCAGGAGTTCCAGGCCAGCCTGTTCAATATAGTGAAATCCTGTCTCTACTAACAGTACAAAAATTAGCTGGGCATGGTGGCACGCACCTGTAATCCCAACTACTTTGGAGGCCGAGGCAGGAGAATCACTTGAACCCAGGAGGCAGAGGTTGCAGTGAGCTGAGATTGTGCCACTGCACTTCAGCCTGGGTGACAAAGCGTGACTCCATCTCAAAAAACAAACAAACAAATAAACAAACAAAACCAAAAACCAAAAAAAGATGCCATAGAATGTTTACAAAAGCACCAGCCTGGGCAACATAGTGAGACCTCATCTTTACAAAAAAAAAAAAAAAAAAAAAAAAAAAAATTTTTAAAAAAAAAAAAAAAAAAAAAAAATTTGTGCCTGTGGTCCCAGCTACTCAGTGGCTGAAGTGGGAGGATTACTTGAGCCCAGGAGGTTGAGGCTGCCGTAAGCTGAGATCATGCCACTGCACTCTAGCCTGGGCAACAAAGTGAGACCCTGTTTCAAAACAAAACAAAGACAAATAAACAAACAAACAAAACAAAACAAGTTTATAAAATCAACTAATAACACAAAGATAAATGACAATGAATGCTGGGATTGTATATTATACTAGTACAAGAGAGTAAAATCAGTGATTTTCAGATCTTGGACAATTTGCTTAGCATATCACAACCAGCTTTTCACTAGCTCCTACTTTGATATCATTGTAATTTATGTTGATGTAATTGAAAATTCAGAATATGATCTCATTACCTCTGTATCCAGAGCCATTAGAAAGAGAAATATTCCTTACTGTAAAATAAATGTTATGGTAAATAATATTAGTTGACTAATATTTTCTCTTCTATGAATCATAATTATTTGTATTCTTGGTCACAATAGAAATCATGTGATTATGTAAATTACTATTACTATTCTATTTCTAATAAAATATTTAAGATATTTTAACCTTAAGATAACATGGTATTGTCATGTTAAACTATATTAAACAACATTTTCATGGCATTATAGCTTTAAATGAGACATATTTAAAAACTAAATATAGAACCTAAATGGGAAAAGAAATTTGGTTAGATTCTGCTATGTCTTATGCTGTTAAACTCTTCTATATATAGTCTATATGAAGATGATTGCATTTGTTCATCTCACTTTAATTCACATTACTCAGTGCCTGAATAAACAGTACATATATTTTGGACACAAACTAACATCATATTGTCAGTTTCCACGCACTTTGAAGGGGATCATGTGATGCACTGGAATATGTATTTGTTTAATTATTTCTCAAAAACAAAATCATAGAGTTGGAAGATCCATATAAAGAAGTGTGTACCAATGTTGAAGATGAAATGTAATGAAAACAAAATATTTTGTAAGTCTGAATGCCATTTATGTCTAGTAAACATAACCATCATGGAAGAATATGGATATGTTTGGCAGATTCATGTTTTCTCTTAGAAGGCAGTATGTTAGGATGATAACAAAGTGGGAGATGTTTTATAATTATTTTGCGAATTATATTTTCCATATCTACACTATCATTAAAATGTCAGATACATATTCTTATGGAAAAGTTTGTGGAACAAATTTAACTTAAAAATTTTGTAATGTAAACAGTTACAAATTTGATGAGCTTTTGAATAACATGCCTTGAATTTCTTGAACAACTCTTCATTATGACTTACAAATTATTTGGAATTCACTAGAGTATAGGATTCAGTCATATAGCACATAAACAGAAATATAAAGTGTCTTATTTGTACAAAATGTGATTTTACTGACAGGAAAATTTACAGATGAGATAAAGTTCAAATGAGAGGAAGTCAAACACTAAACAATTTATATTTCTGTATTTGAGAGCCATCACTCCATCTCATTAACTGGTTTATGTATTTAGGTATATTTTATTTAAAACTCACTATTTTTCTTACCTAATTCCTAGGTTCGTTCTTGTCAATATTGACTTTATAAAATTGTTTCTCTCCAAAGATTTGCAGTTTTTTTTTTTTTTTTTTTTTTTTTTTTTTTTTT
>NW_016804861.1:82067-115957 GCF_001698545.2 Rhinopithecus bieti
TAATGTGCTCTTATTTGGTATATCCTCTCTTGTGTGCTAAAAATCTAAATAATTTTCCCTGGGTCCAAACTCCTAGGGTCCCTAGTTATGCTTTCATAAGCAATGGCACTGGTTTAATGAAATGAAATAATTTACCCTCATAGGTAGTCTACTTCTATCAAGTAATCTAATGGAATTAAGTCCCTGGTTCTTAGACATTAAAAAATATATAGCAAACAATGAATCTAATGGTGCTAAATTCATGTGAATATATTACATCAGGCTATTGGTAAGGAGAGAAATCCAGGTCAGAATGTTATTACTGTATGTAGACAGATCCAAGCAAATGAAACTAGAGAAAAAAGGTAAGCAACTGTATGGTTAAGAATAAATTGATAAATAATAAAGTTGATATGTCATTTCTGTGTAGGAGATAAAAACAATCTCCTTGATGAGGATGGAGTAAGGGAAACTTTAGGAAAGATAAATTAAACAAAAAGCAAACAAACCCAAAATCTTGCAGAATTTGAAAAGAAGCAATAGACAATTAAAGAGGTTACTGTGTCAATACCTAAGAAAAGATGGAAATAATGTATTGGCAGTAGTTCTGAGATTATAGGTCACTGTATTTTTAAAGCTTTAAAAAATGTTGGGATTTCCAACAACTGTGGTCAGTAACTGTGATACCTGGATTTTGGTTAGTTATGAAAGTACAAACATGCAAAAGAAAACCAATAATTAATAATTTAGTACTATCTAGAGGCTAAGCACAATATTTATATTTTAGATACAAGATCTAACTAAACTTCAGAATAATGCTCTTGTTTTTTACCCAACTACTGCACATGAAAAAAAATTAGCTTCAGAAAAGTTAAATGCTTTGGACAAGATTAATAAACAGCAGGCATGGGGTGACATTGAAGTCCTTGAACTTAAAATGAAATATTTTTCCAGAAAATAAAATTTCCTCCACAGGAAAAATAACACTGTTGGTTATGGGATTTGTGTCTCAAGAAAAAAAAAAAAAGGAAATGTAGAATGATTCAGAAAGTGAGAGAACTGGAAGGATAACAAAGCCCAAGGCCCAGTGTTTTTTAGAGTAATGATGGGGTTCTTGGCATTTTTGTGGATGAGTTGTTACATTAAAGTGGTTGTGATTTTCCTTGCAGTTTAGGAGATCAAAAATTTTGAAGTAAGATTTTAAAATACAGATGACAAGCTTTGTATCTGAAAAGAAAGGCTATCAAGTAGGTGTATCCATCAATTAATGAGGAGAAACCAAGAAGACAGTAAAAGACAAAGCTAAAAGCAGTAACGAAGCTGATATAAGGTGACATGAAGCTCAAAGAAGGAGCAGATTTTGAATAACATGTCTAAAGCAATAGTTTAATAAATGCAATTGTTAACTTAGAGGAAGTAATAATGACCCCCATGGGGAATGGTACATGGTAGAATTCATAGCTTTCTATCATTCTATAGCAAGCTGCAGAAAGAGGAAAAAAGAATGTGCCATGTGGTAGACTATCAAAAATTGCTTCAGCAAAATTTCCAACCAAAATTGATCTTCCAGACCTTTCTCCACCCCTTTATCCTAAATGGGCTTCTATAAAATCCTCAGAAAATATAATATACAGAGAATGACAGTGTATGATTTCTGAGGATAAGTCATAAGAGTTAATACAGCTCACTGTTTCTATTGAAGCTTATTGTGGAATTTAGTACCATGTATAAGGAAGCCAATGCCATGTAGAAAGTTGGTATGTAAGTCTTCTAACAGATGGCATCAGCTAACATCTAAGCCAATGGCTGGCATCAACTTCCAGATTTGTGAGGAAGCAATCTTTAGATAATTCTAGTACCCAGTCTTTGCAATACCCACCCCAATGACAATGATCAGAGCAAAATCAAAATAAAATTGCTGATTTACAAAAATAAGTGTTGTTATTGATTTAAACTACTTAATTTAGGGTTAGTTTATTACACAGAAATAGATGACCAGTAAAAACTTTGAGTAGTGAAGATGAAAGAGCACTAAGAACTAAAAGTGCTGAAAGAACTAGATGTGAACAACAGAGAGGGAAAAGTTAAGAAAGAAATGAGAGCTGCTGAGAATGTCAAAACCAGAGAGACTTGCATTTTGGCTGAGGATAAGAAGAACATAGATCAAAGACATAGAGAAAAAAATGCTTGTGCAATATAGACTAAAATCCCAGAATTTCAGCTCTTGATAAAAGTCAGATTTTTTTCAGACAAAAGTGTTTTATCAGCATTCAAAATAAATTTACTGAGAAAATTATAGTGTCTCTTTTGGGAAAAGTAACCACTTCCTAGTCCAACTGTCTATACACACACACACACACACACACACACACACACACACACACACATATATATAGTACTTAATGGTTATTGTATATATTTTCTCATAGTTAAAATCATTAAACACCATCTTTGTATGAAAACATTGTATAGAGTTCAAAACACTAAAAATATACAAGTAGTTCTTGGTTTTGGGTCATAAAAACAAACTATATTAGGTGAGATAAAAGAACTACTGCTTTTCATTTATTCAATAATAGTTTTATTGAATTTTTCTAGCACTGGTCTTTATATATACCCAGTGGAACAATGAGTTTATTAACAATATTTCAAAATTTTAAAATAAACTGAAAATTCAAAATTATAGGATAAATTTACACATAATGCTATACTAATNATTTTATTTTATTTTATTTTATTTTATTTTATTTTATTTATTTATTTTTTGAGACAAAGTCTCACTGTTTCGCCAGGCTGAAGTGCAGTGGTGCGATCTCGGCTCACTGCAACCTCCACCTACCAGGATCAAGTGATTCTCCTGCCTCACTCTCCTGAGTAGCTGGGAACATAGGGACGTGCCACCAGGCCCAGTTAATTTTTATATTTTTAGTAGAGACGGGGTTTTACCATGTTGGCCAGGATGGTCTCGATCTCTTGACCTTGTGATCCACCTGCCTTGGTCTCCCAAAGTGCTGGGATTACAGGCATGAGCCACAGTGCCCAACCTAAAATTGCTTTTAAACCTATACAATAAGAATTTGATTGGGTTATTAAAGTAAGCCTGAACATGATGTAGTAGGTTGTAAAAATTTAGAATTTTTATTCACACGAATCAAATCAACATTCTAAGAAATCCAGTATGATATCTATTGAAAAGATGATGACACTTTAATAATTATGGTATTGTGCTTTTATAGCCAGCTTCTGAAACTGTAATATCACTATCACAGACAAGATACAATAATAAGGTTACCCACAGAGAAAAGGTAAAATGCCTTGTAAATTTAACTTTCTAGATTTTCATTTTCAAGTTTTTGTACTAAATAAAAGTTGAAGCCATATGTTCAGAAATGTTCCTGTATCTAAAAAATAAGCTTATGGCATTTCCTCATAAAACACATTTCTAAGTCCCAAGATGGAATAATTAGAGAGATGTTTCTACATGGAGTTCTATAAATTGTCACACCTGTTTAGTTGAACAAAGAATGAAAATATGCAGACTTTAACAGAACTCAAGAACTCATTAAAAGACTTGCACTTTACCAGCAGAAATTACTTAATATAGGAAAACGTCAGTCATTTTCAGGCAGCCATCAAGTGATTTTTAAATCACTAAAAATGACAAATTAGAAGTGGAAAATTATCACAATTATATAAGCAGTATTACTGCGATGTATAGAACATCTGTCACCAGTGATAGCCAATTCAACATTCTACAAGGGGAGCCAATTGATGCATTCAATACTACAAGACTAAAAGCAGTTATTACATTTTTTTTCACTTTTAAAACAAAGAAAGCAATCATGTAATTTTCAGTTAGTATAAAATTAAATACACTCTGAGTCAAAATAAGCAGGTATCACATTTTCCATATGGCCATTTGTAGCAAATCATACATTTCATTTTGAGAAACGATATATTTTCAATCTTTTTTTCTCTGTGTTAATAAAACATGGAGAGAAAGCTGTGATTCTTTTTGTTCTACACATGGCAGTAAGAATGTACAATACTCAAATATAACTCTGTGATTTCAGACTAAAAAAATTATGTCATACCTATTTCCAAATATGTCTGTCATAAGAGAATGATAATACTTTGAACTTCTTTTAAGATTAAGAACATCCCCAAATCTTGTACTCTCCTCATTTTCAAACATTTATTCAATACCTTATATGTGCTAGAAAACAGGGCCGTAAATTTGAATCGATCATATGCTTTGCTGTCAAGAACTTTGCAAATCAGTAGGAGGAGTAAAGGAAGTGGATATTTGCAGAAGTGAAGGAGAAGAAGAGAGATTTTATTCTAGAGAAGATACAAAATATGAGTGACAGCAGAGAAAACATGAGTGTATATGTCTTGTTCATAATACAATCACTAAGACTAGTTGATTAGAGCAAATGATTGGTTAAGAAAATATTGAAAAATGCTTATAAAAGTAGATAGACATAAATTACATAAACACCTGAATGCCATAAAAAGGATACTGAATTCGACTGTATTCACAAAATGGTGGAAAAAAATTGACTGAGAAGTTGTTATGCCAAACAATAACAAAAGTAGCAAAAGCTAAAGTTAATTAAATGCTTACCAAGTATTTTACATGAATTGGTTCATTTAGTCTTAAGAAAAGCACATGAAAAATGCTACTTAATTCTCTTTCCCCTTAAATTCACCCTCTTGACAGTGCTCCATTTACTGGTTTCCTCATTTATATTAGTGAATTTCATTTTTAAACAATTACCAAATTATAGTGAAGTCAGGACCACTTTACAAGAAATTGATCTTTATGACTAATTATACATAATTGATTTTAGTTAAATGTCCCAAATTACTGTTTCTACTTGAAAGGGCCCTGTTTAGAATCACTGAAGAATTGCTTGTTTCACTGAAAAACACATCAGAAAAAGTTCTGAAAATTAAAAAGAAAAATCGAGAGCAGAGAGAAAGGCCACATCTGAAATTTGCATATTCTGTTGGTTGCATAAGCTTTTTCTCAGATGAATCTCCTGTCAGCTGAAAACTACAAACAATGTATGCTTATAAAAACACACGGAAACTCTGCACCAAATTCCTTTAAGAATGGAACAAAACCAGGCAACAAATAGAATGCATGAGTCAAACTCAAACATTGTATCCAATAGAAGAATCACCAAATCTGAAGAACAGTGGAGCAGGACCCACAAATGGGCTGAACTAAAATGAACAGAGTCTCAGTGACCAGTAGGAGAATTTTGAGTCTACCCATTACATGGTAACTGCTACAAGGAAAGCGCAAAGAGATATTTGGCAAATAACTCCTTGGCATATATTTGGCCATAATATTCAAAAAGGTTGGAGAATTAAAATTCTGGTAGAAGGTTTTAAAATAAACTTGACAAGTGGATTCTAAGACTTATATGTATATGCAAAGGATCTAGAATAGTCAGAACAATCTCAATAAAGACTAAGAAACTGGAGGATTTGTTTTATAGAACCTCAAGTTTTGATATAAATACACACTAATCAAGAAACAGTAGTATTGCCTAAGGAAAGAAAAATAGACCAATAGAATAGAATAGAGATTACAGAACTAGACATATACACATATATGTTTAATTTATTTATGATAAGATGCCAAGCAAATCTATGGGTAAAAGAAAAGTGCCACATGGTGCTGAACTGTATTTCTATATATTAAAAAATCGAACCAACCTTCTATGAAATGCAAAAATTAACTGAGTGGATTATAAATCTAAACAGAAGGCTAAAACTGTAAGTCTTCTAGAAGAACACATTGGAGAAATTCTTTGGGATTTTGGAATATGCAAATGTTTCCTAAAGAAGGCAAAAAACATACAAAATGTGTTTTTAAATGATGAATTTATTTTATTAACATTGAAAACTTTTGCTCATCAAAGTACATGGAAAAAAAATTTTAAGTAGGCTGGATGCGGTGGTGGCTCCCGCCTGTAATCCTAGCACTTGGGGAGTCCAAGGCGGGTGGATCACGAGGTCAGGAGATTGAGACCATCCTAGCCAGCATGGTGAAATCCTGTCTCTACTAAAAATACAACAACAACAACAAAAATTAGTTGGGCCTGGTGGCACATGCCTGTAGTCCCAGCTACTTGGGAGGCTGAGGCAGGAGAGTCGCTTGAAAGCAGGAGGCACAGGTTGAAGTGAGCTGAGATCATGCCACTGCACTCCAGCCTGGTGACAGAGCAAGAGTCCATCTCAAATTAATTAATTAATTGATTAAAAGGTAAGTCAGAGTCAGGAAAAAATTATTTGTATGATATGCATACATGACAAGTGACTTCTATCCAGGACATATACAGCTTTTCTACATATCACTAATAAAAGACAACTTAAAATGGCAGAGTGAATGAACCATAATGGCTTTCAATGACTACAGGATATTATGGGCCTTATATGAATATACACAGATAATACCACATTATTAAATATCTCGTTGACATTTTCATGAATAAACCAGAGAAGCAAAATATTATATTGGTTTAAGATCAAATCATTGGACTCAAATAATTCCATATTATATTTCTGCCATTTCCTCAAATGGTAAAATAGAGATGAGATTAACTATTTTATTTACTACTTTATGGACTTTCTGATAAAAAAAAGAAAGGTGCATATTAAATAGTAGTTAAAAATAACCAAAGGACATGAAATTAGTATACCGAAGGGATAGCTGAACCCCCATACTTATTATAGCATTATTCATAATAGTCAATATATGGAATCAACCTAGATGTCCATCGAGAGATGCTTGGATAAAGAAAATGTGGTCTATATACACAATGATATGCTATTCGGTCATAAAAAGAATGGAATCCTGTCATTCCTGGCAACATGGATAAACCTATAGGATATTATATTAAGCGAAATAAGTCAGGCTCAGAAAGAGAAACACTGCGTGTTCTCACTCATAAGGGTGAACTAAATAAAATTTGAGCTCATGGAAGTAGTGAGTAAAATTGTGAGTATTAGATGCTGGGAAGGGTAGAGAAAAGGAGGATGGGGACAGTTTGGTTAATGGATACAAAATTATAGTTAGATAGAAGGAATGATTCATGGTGTTCTACAACACTGTAAGGTGAATGTGGTTAACCGTAATTTACTATATATTTTCAAAAAGCTAGAAGGGAGTATTCTGAATGTTCACAACACAAAGAAATGATAAATGTTTGAAGTGATGGATATATTAATTACTCTGATTTGATCCTTACATATTGTATAGATATATCAAAATATCACTGTATCCTATAAATGTAATTATTAAGTGTCAACCAAAAAAAGTCAAAAGGAAAAAATAAGTGTTCTATACATTGAACAATAAAAAGTAATTCAAATTGGTAGATATGTATATCTGTTTAATAACTTTAGCTAAATTATATGCTTTATTGAGCATTCAGGTCTTTTCATTTTATAATCAATTTACACTCTCATTTCTCAATACAAGCAATAAAGTTTCATTAGCATCTTGAGATCTCATAATTATCAGTAATTACTATTTATTAAGTTCTTAGTATACACAACCTTGTTGGTAGACACATAAACTATTTTGAGAAAATTTATAGTAGGATGGAGAACACTTGGAAATGTTTTGCCAATAAATCTATGGAGGATTCATCACAATGGAAGAAATTAATTGGAAGGTTCAGAGGAAGATTCAGTTCTTTATCTGGATGGAATATGGTAGCAAAGGAAATTGTTCATGTTAGTAATCGATACAGAGCCTCTGCTTTTAAATGTTGTGTTATTGTGGATTATACTGTGTTTGGAAAGAACAGTCACTATCAATGCTAGTAATTATCATAGTGACTAGAGAATCAAGAAGAAAAATGCTACAAAATGAAGTTTGACAATGTAAAACTAATAGCAACCCAGAACAAACTTATATAAACTCCTACCTATTCAATGCCTAAAAAATTATTTACATTATTAAATGTGTTAAACATTTGACATAAATTATCATTCCAAATTTTATAAATACTAAGCCTTAACATTGACTACACATGTATGCTTATCAGCTCATGTAACTCCATCATTTTTTAAAATTCCACTTATGAGAGCAAGGACTAGTTCAATTCTCTACATGGCAGGGGGTTATGTTAGAGATAGGGTTAAATTGACAGAGATTAATTTTCCAACCTCTATCAGAATTGAGTTTCAAAATAGGATTAAAGTTCAATTATTAATAATGAAAAAAGTTATATCTGATTTAGCTCCTGCCTGCTTTTCTTACAATGAATAAAATTCTATTCTTCATAAATTCTACCCACTGGTGAGGATTATGCAAATGGAGAAATATGTACTTTACATTGGAAAATGTTCTGTCTACCCTCTGATTTAAACTGCTAACTGAATGTCTTACACTATTCTCTACTAGTCAGATTGGATCTCTTGTTATATGCCCAAAATGGTAGCTGAAGTTACCATCACTGAATGCCATTGCAAAACCTTTTTAACATCACTCATCTTGGGTTCAAACATCCCAACATCCTTACAAATCAACATTCCTATCTTGAAACTAAATTTGTTTATAGTAGCTTTAATTTAGTCAAACTAAAAACAGTTTATTTTCTGACAATCACCTGTTTCTATATCAAATTCACATCTGAAAATGTGTCATTATCTAATAATGTATAGCATAATAATTTTGACATGTCCTTGCATTGATCAAAAATATACATTTAAAAATTTAGCAATAAATCTTATAGTTATAAAATTTGAATAAATCACTTTCTAATGGATGCATAAATCTTACATAATGTTTCAAATTTGGGATTACAATTAAGAATACATTTTCATGTGATTTTCTATTAGATTTTAATTCTTAATTTTACTTTTGTAATGTTTGAAATTGAAGTTTGACCAATGGCTAATGATTCTTATTTATACTCTATTTCACAATATTGGAGATACCTGAAAAATCAAGAATTTGGTTTTCTAAGGGCTCTTTAGTTTTGAAATAGTATTGGAATACTCTACACCATACTTATTTGCAGTCTGGATGCATTAGATGTGGGTTATTAAACTGCTGTAGGTATGACAACTATAATATTCCAAATGATATGAATTCCAAAATTCTGTTTGGAATGAAATTCAAGAGAAATGAGAACTTGACATAAAGGCTAATTTTATAATAATCACTGGTTGATAAGGCATTAAAAATATTAATTTTCTGTAGTTTTACTATGGCTCATTGGAACATGATATTGATTATGAATCTAGATTCATATATCCAGTAATATATATTAATATGCACAGTTGATCATGGTGGAAAAATATACATATACTGGTTTCTGAAGTTTTTAAGAAACCAATAATAAAATATAAGAAAATATGTATGAAATATAGAGATAGATGGTGTATTAGTTTGTTTTCATGCTGTTGATGAAGACATACCTGAGAATGGGCAATTTGCAAAAGAAAGAGGTTTAATGGACCTACAGTTCCACGTGGGTGCGGAAGCCTCACAATTGTGGTGGAAGGCAAGGAGAAGCAAGTCACATCTTACATGGATGACAGCAAGCAAAGACGGAGAGCTTGCGCAGGGGAACTCGTTTTTTTAAAACCATCGGATCTCATGAGACTTATTCATTATCATGAGAACAGCACGGGAAAGACGTGACCCCATGATTCAATTACTTCCTACCAGATCCCTCCCATAACACGTGGGAATTCAAGATGGGGGCACAGTTAAGCCATAACTAATGGATAGACATAGACATATTTTATACATCTTTTAAATGTGATGCTTCCTATACACTTTTGGCACAGTGTGTAGATCTCAAAATGTTGCAAAAAACAAAACAAAACAAAACAAAACAAAAGAAACAAAACCTACTATAGTTACCAAACCTTCACAGGGTAATCATTCTAGTTTGCACAGGATAGCACCAGTTTATGCTCATGGGGTAGAAGATAGCATATTGCTGAAGTATCTCGGATCTCTACAAATATTAAAATGCCATTTGTCCTGGATGTTTTAACCAAGTGCTATTATTTATGGTTGCACTAAAACAAATAGGGATGGGTTTGATAAATCACCACTTGGTATTTTATATTCTGCCATCTTCTTTTCCAAGAGTGTGAGATATAGAGTTATACAAAAGCAGAAAATTATTTTTCACATGAGGATAATATGGTAATATAACCAGTGATATCCCACCTCTCTTTTGCAATGCTTTCCAGACGCAAATTTTATTGTATCAATCATTCAAAGACAGCTTGTAGGACTCTGAAGACCCAAGCAGACAAAAGTAGGTAATTCCTCCTTATTTCAGTTGGTATGCTGAGAAGGTTACTAATAATGCTACTCTTTCAGCACAATGCTTCTGGACTGCCAGTGAGCTTGGTCAGTAGGAACCACAGGAAATTATGAGTTATGTCTATGTTATATATGAGAGGAAAATTGAGGATACTAGTTTTGTCATAGGGTTTATAGATAATTGCCTGTATTTTATTGCTATAGAGGTTTGGTCAATTATTGTATGGTAAAAACAGTGGTAACTATAGCTGTAAGATGAATAAGACCTTCCACCTACTTTTGTAAAGAAAGTTTTATTGATATAGTGAAATTCACAGTTATGTTTGTCTGTGGCTGCGTTCATGCTTCAATAGCAGAGTTGAATCACTATGATAGAGACCATATGGCTCAAGAAGTCTAAAATATTTACTATCTAACCCTTTACAGAAAAATTTGCCAGCCCTTGTTATAAATCTACAACTATTTACATATTTTACTATGCACTGATGAGCATTTCTTATTCTACAATTAATACTTACTTTTTAAAAAAATTAAGCTTCAAATTTGTTTCCCTAGAAAATTGATGATGAATATGTAGTTGCCCCTAGATTGTGTCACTATTAATGATCCACTGTAGGTTATTAGTGACATTACTGACTGTACAGAAACCAGAATGTATACATTAGTTGAGTAATCATAAGCATCTACTTTTTAAAATGTTAGTAAATATTTTAGAAGACTGTCTTCTGATGATGATTTAGGGGCATAAGCAGAAGGTCTTCTTACAGATCACTCTGTGAAGCACGGCTTTTCATTTAGATCAAATGACTGTCCCAAAATTATTTTTCTCATTTTTTATTGCAGGTTCCTGTGTGCATGCAAAAAGTAAAGTGATAGTTGTCAAAGTGTCAGCTCAGCTAGTAGATAATTTCATTTACAGTTAAAAAATGCCAGCTTGAGCTGGGCGTGGTGGCTCATCCTGTAATTTCACCACTTTGGGAGGCCAAGGCAAGTGGATAACTTGAGGCCAACAGTTCAAGATCAGCCTGGCCAACATGGCAAAATCCTGTCACTACTAAAAATACAAAATTAGCCGGCTGTGGTGGCATGCGCCTATAATTCCAGCTACTTGGGAGCCTAAGGCAGGAGACTCACTGGAGCTTGGGAGGCGGAGGTTGCAGTGAGCCGAGATTCACCACTGCACTCCAACCTCGGTGAAACAGTGAGACTCTGTCTGAAAATACATAAATAAATAAATAAATAATTTTTTTAAAAAAATGAGAACTATATTAATAAAAGCAGAAACTTCAAATTGATAATCAGTTAATTCCAATAACGGTTTGCTTTTTCCCTCCAATTCATTACATTAAAATAAAGTTTTGCAAGTTTATTCTGTCAAAGGCAAGACATCTGACAGCATTGGTAGTGCTACTGGGAATTTATGAATTCTGCAAGACATATTCAAAACTAAAGATATTGGTTCCTGTGGTGAAATTTTAAATACACATTTTGTTAAGTATGTGGCATAATACATTTTTTTGATCAAATATAGAAAAGTATGGAGCAGAAAATATAGGAAATGTATTGTAGTTCACACATAGTTCATATTTTGTTACAAATCGGTCATGATATTCACACAACTAAAATAAAAACTGTAATTGCAAAATTCACAAATAATTTTAAATACTCATAGAGTAACAGAACTAATTTGTCATGACAAAACTACTATTGAAAAAAGTGTAACATGGCATAATGTGCTTTTTTCTTGCTTCTTTTCATCAACATTCAAATTTTAGAAATGTTTAAGTCTCCAAAGAATGACTTTGAAAATGAATCTAAGGGTGCAGAGAAGCTTTGACATTTTAGTAATAGAATGCTCTACATTTAGCTGCATCTTGCTCAAATCAGTTTCAAAAATTTAGTTAAACAGTTAAAATAATTTAAGTACCAAAGAAATCAGTTTTGAACATTACAGTAAGTTGCACTTTTAAATAAAACACTGAAGTTTATTTCTCCATGACTCAAGAAAGACATTTAGCAAATTTAATAAGATTTCAAAAGTATACAAGATTTTAAATATTATAACAGTGCTTTGGATAGGTGGATTTGTGGGAAGCATTTGAGGGGGGCTCCTAAATTTCAAGGATAAACTTACATACTAGAGCATAATGGAAATAAATTGAGAGGGTTGACAACTTTGCAGCATCTAAATTTAGCCAAACATTCTAAAGAATAATAAATAGAAATCATTTACTTCATGATTATCTTGGAAAATGTTATCCAACAAACTGATTTTGAATAAGTAAAATATAGAACTCCTTTAAAAATATTTCATCCTTGAGGAGGTCCTTCACATCCCTTGCAAGTTGGATTCCTAGATATTTTATTCTCTTAGTAGCAAATGTGAATGAGAGTTCACTCATGATTTGGCTGTCTGTTATTGGTGTATAGGAATGCTTGTGATTTTTGCAAATGGATTTTGTTTTCTGAGATTTTGCTGAAGTTGCTTATCAGCTTAAGGAGATTTTGGGCTAAGTTGATGGGGTTTTCTAAATATACAATCATGTCATCTGCAAACTGAGACAATTTGACTTCCTTTATTCCTGTTTGTATATCCTTTATTTCTTTTTCTTGCCTGACTGCCCTGGCCAGGACTTCCAACACTATGCTGAATAGGAGTGGTGAGAGAGGATATCCCTGTCTTGTGCCAGTTTTCAAAGGGAATGCTTCTAGTTTTTGCCCATTCAGTATGATATTGACTGTGGGTTTGTCATAAATAGCTCTTATTATTTTGAGATGTTCCATCGATACCTAGATTATTGCGAGTTTTTAGCATGAAAGGCTGTTGAATTTTGTCAAAGGCCTTTTCTGCATCTATTGAGATAATCATGTGGTTTTTGTCGTTGGTTCTGTTTACGTGATGGATGACGTTTATTGATCTGCATATGTTGAACCAGCCTTGCATCTCAGGTATGAAGCTGACTTGATCGTGGTAGACAAGCTTTTTGATGTCCGCTTTGCCAATATTTTATTGAAGATTTTCACATTAATGTTCATCAGGGATACTGATGTTGTGTCTCTGTCAGACTTTGGTATCAGGATGATGCTGGCCTCATAAAATGAGTTAGGGAAGACTCCCTCTTTTTGTATTGATTGGAATAGTTTCAGAAGGAGTGGTACCAGCTCCTCTTTGTATCTCTGGTAGAATTCGGCTGTGAATCCATCTGGTCCTGGACTTTTTTTGGTTGGTAGACTGTTAATTATTGCCTCAATTTCAGAACCTGTTATTGGTCTATTCAGAGATTCAACTTCTTCCTGGTTTAGTCTTGGGAGAGTGTATGTGTCCAGGAATTTATCCATTTCTTCTATATTTTCCAGTTTATTTGCATGGAGATGTTTATAGTATTCTCTGACAGTAGTTTGCATTTCTGTGAGATCGGTGGTAATACCCCCTTTATCATTTTTTATTTCATCTATTTAATTCTTCTCTCTTTTCTTCTTTAGTAATCTGTTTAGCGTTCTATCAATTTTGTTGATCTTCTCAAAAAAAAAAAACAGCTCCTGAATTCATTGATTTTTTGAAGGGATTTTTGTGTCTCTATCTCCTTCAGTTCTGCTCTGATCTTAGTTATTTTTTGCCTTCTGCTAGCTTTTGAACGTGTTTGCTCTTGCTCCTCTAGTTCTTTTAACTGTGATGTTAGGGTGTCGATTTTAGATCTTTCCTGGTTTCTCTTATGGCCATTTAGTGCTATAAATTTCCCTCTACACACTGCTTTAAATGTGTCCCAGCGATTCTGGTACGCTGTGTCTTTGTTCTTACTGGTTTCAAAGAACATCTTTATTTCTGCCTTCATTTTGTGAAGGAACTCTTCAAGGAGAACTAAAACCACTGCTCAAGGAAATAAGAGAGGACACAAACAAATGGAGAAACATTCCATGCTCATGGATAGGAAGAATCAATATCATGAAAATGGCCTTACTGCCCAAAGTATAGATTCAATGTTATCCCCATCGAGCTACCACTGACTTTCTTCACAGAATTAGAAAAATCTACTATAAACTTCATACGGAACCAAAATAGAGCCCACATAGCCAGGACAATCCTGGGCAAGAAGAATAAAGCTGGAGGCATCAAGCTACCTAACTTCAAATTTTACTACAAGGCTCCAGTAACCAGAACAGTATAGTACTAGTACCAAGACAGATATACAGACCAATGGAACAGAATAGAGTCCTCAGAAATAACACTGCACATCTATCACCATCTGATCTTCATCAAACCTGACGCAAACAAACAATGGGGAAAAGATTCTCTATTTTATAAATGGTATTGGAAAAACTGGCTAGCCACATGCTGAAAACTGAAACTGAACCCCTTCCTTACTTCTTACACAAAATCAACTCAAGATGGATCAAAGACTTAAACATAAGACCTAGGATCATAAAAATCCTAGAAGAAAACCTGGGCAAAAACCTAGAAGAATACCATTCAGGCATAGGCACAGGCAAAGACCTCATGTCTAAAACACCAAAAGCAATGACAAAAAAGCCAGAATTGACAAATGGAAACTAACTAAACTAAAGAGCTTCTGCACAGCAAACAAAATTGTCATCAGAGTGAACAGGCAACCTAGAGAATGGGAGAAAAATTTTGCAATGTATTCATCTCACAAAGGGCTAATATCCAAAATCTATAAATAACTTACAAATTTACAAGAAAAAAGCAAGCAACCCCATCAAGAAATGAGCAAAGGATATGAATAGACACTTCTCAAAAGAATACATTTATGCAGCCAACAGACATATGAAAACATGCTCATCATCACTGGTCATTAGATAAATGTAAATCAAAACCACAACGAGATACCATCTTATGCCATTTAGAATGGTGATCATTAAAAAGTCAGGAAACAACAGATGCTAGAGAGGTTGTGGAAAAATAGGAATGCTTTTACACTGTTTGTGGGAGTGTAAATTAGTTCAACCATTGTGGAAGACAGTGTGGTGATTCCTCAAGGATGCAGAACTAGAAATACCATTTGATCCAGCAATCCCATTACTGGGCATATACCCACAGGATTATAAATTATCCTATGATAAAGATACATGCACATGAACGTTTATTGCAGTACAATTCATAATAGCAAAGACTTGGAACCAACCCAAATGTCCATCAATGATAGACTGGATTAAGAAAATGTGGCACATATACACCATGGAATGCTATTCAGTCATAAAAAAAAAGGACGATTTTATGTCCTTTGCAGGGACATGGATGAAGCTGGAAACCATCAATCTCAGCAAACTATCTCAAGATCAGAAAACCAAATGCTGGATGTTCTCAGTCATAAGTGAGAGGTGAACAATGAGAACACATGGACACAGGGAGGGGAACATCACACACTGGGGCCTGTCAGGGGTCGGGGGTTAGGGGAGGGATTACATTAGGAGAAATACCTAATATAGGTGATGGGTTGATGGATGAGCAAACTACCATGGCACATGCATACCTATGTAACAAAATTGCACATCCTTCACATGTAACCCAGAACTTAAAGTATAATTTAAAAATATATATATTTTATCTGTATATTGTATATCAAAAAGAAATTTAATAATATCTTCCTTTAGCAAACACTTTTTTAGAAATTAACAGAAACCTCAACATGTGTTCAGTGAAAATGTCCATAATCTAAAATTTCATGGTTAAGAAGTGCCAAATAAGGACATGAACAATTTCAAATTCATTGGTCATAAATGCAAGTTTAAAGAAAGATGTAAGTGATTTTATGGTGAAAAGCATATGAACTGTTGGTCAAATTCTTCTTATGCTATAAAAAATTTAGCAGCAGTATGATTTAATTGTATTAGCCAAATTGATTTATTAAACTTTACCATAAAAGTATTCAGTATATATAACTTCTAAAATTGTATGTTTCAAAAATAAAGGAAATATTTCACATTTAATTTGAAATACATAGACAAAATTAAAGTTATTTGTGTATATGTATGTATATATATGCATTTTTTACCTGAAAATTGTTCATCACATTCACAAATGAAACTATTTGAAGTAATATTGCTGCAGTTTCCATGGAAACAGACATGTGGTTGACACTGGCCAATTATTTCTGAGCAATTCTTTCCTATAACAATGAAAAAAAGTTTTTTTACATTGCATATCAATATCATAACCATCAATTTTCCCTCAATTCTTTAATAATGAAAATATCAAATTCTGACAAATGCAATTTCAGTTATGAAACCATGTTACGATGATGCATTTAAATTGAAATAAAAATTAATTTTGGCACTTTACATAAGTTTTTTATCTTCTGACCCCAGACTATAATATCCAAATATTTTTTTCTGGCTAGTGGTATTTGAGCTTTATTTTATTTATGTAATATTTTAAAATTTTAATTGTGTTTTCATGGTAGATAATATTAATACACAAAAGTACCAGTTTTTCAACATACACTGTTAGTATTGCAATGATAATTTACAAAGTGACACATTCAAATGTGTATTGTGTCTCAGCCTTATACCCTAGCCAAGGGAACAATTCAAAAGGAGAAATGGCTGCCTGGATTCTCAGAATATGTGCACAAACTTGCAAATTCAACACTTCTTTGCACTTGCTGCCACAGTAAATTTTCAAAATCTCACTTACACATACTATTGTGGTCCCACTACATCAGTTAACACAGCCTTCCATAACATGCTCATTCTATGCATATTTAATCATCTTATAATACCCTTAGTAGAGGAATGTGCTTTGGAAATCCCAGGCATAGCAAGTGGACAAATGTTGTTACAAAACAACAGCATGTAATTTGGCAATATGTTTTTTTCTCAGTTTAATTAAGCTCTTAATTTAATTTATGAGCAGTTTTTGCCATTATCATTGATGTCTTTCAAATTCCTTATATACTGACATCCTTGCCTGACTAATGCAGAACTCTTTTTTCTTCATTTGCCTCCAAGCAACCCTAAACATAATGAAAATATAAATAATGAAAATATAAATAAAAATCATGTTTCAAAAAGTTTTCCAAACATAAAAACTAAATTAACAGTATAATGCTCAATAGTCCATGCCGTAATTAAAACTTAGGGAGTTTTACGAGCTGAATTGTGCCCACCCAACCCCACCACATTCATATGTTGAAGTCCCAACCCTCAGTATCACAGAGTATCTATATTTGAAGACAATATATTTAGAGAAGTACACAATTAAGGTTAAATAAGGTCAGTAGGATGCGTCCTAATCCAACGTGACTGGTCTGCTTTCAAGAGGAGAACATTTACACACAGATACATACAGAGCAATGACAATGTAAAGACACAGGAAGAAGATAGCAGTCTGTGGCCANAATATTTCACATTTAATTTGAAATACATAGACAAAATTAAAGTTATTTGTGTATATGTATGTATATATATGCATTTTTTACCTGAAAATTGTTCATCACATTCACAAATGAAACTATTTGAAGTAATATTGCTGCAGTTTCCATGGAAACAGACATGTGGTTGACACTGGCCAATTATTTCTGAGCAATTCTTTCCTATAACAATGAAAAAAAGTTTTTTTACATTGCATATCAATATCATAACCATCAATTTTCCCTCAATTCTTTAATAATGAAAATATCAAATTCTGACAAATGCAATTTCAGTTATGAAACCATGTTACGATGATGCATTTAAATTGAAATAAAATTAATTTTGGCACTTTACATAAGTTTTTTATCTTCTGACCCCAGACTATAATATCCAAATATTTTTTTCTGGCTAGTGGTATTTGAGCTTTATTTTATTTATGTAATATTTTAAAATTTTAATTGTGTTTTCATGGTAGATAATATTAATACACAAAAGTACCAGTTTTCAACATACACTGTTAGTATTGCAATGATAATTTACAAAGTGACACATTCAAATGTGTATTGTGTCTCAGCCTTATACCCTAGCCAAGGGAACAATTCAAAAGGAGAAATGGCTGCCTGGATTCTCAGAATATGTGCACAAACTTGCAAATTCAACACTTCTTTGCACTTGCTGCCACAGTAAATTTTCAAAATCTCACTTACACATACTATTGTGGTCCCACTACATCAGTTAACACAGCCTTCCATAACATGCTCATTCTATGCATATTTAATCATCTTATAATACCCTTAGTAGAGGAATGTGCTTTGGAAATCCCAGGCATAGCAAGTGGACAAATGTTGTTACAAAACAACAGCATGTAATTTGGCAATATGTTTTTTTCTCAGTTTAATTAAGCTCTTAATTTAATTTATGAGCAGTTTTGCCATTATCATTGATGTCTTTCAAATTCCTTATATACTGACATCCTTGCCTGACTAATGCAGAACTCTTTTTTCTTCATTTGCCTCCAAGCAACCCTAAACATAATGAAAATATAAATAATGAAAATATAAATAAAATCATGTTTCAAAAGTTTTCCAAACATAAAACTAAATTAACAGTATAATGCTCAATAGTCCATGCCGTAATTAAAACTTAGGGAGTTTTACGAGCTGAATTGTGCCCACCCAACCCCACCACATTCATATGTTGAAGTCCCAACCCTCAGTATCACAGAGTATCTATATTTGAAGACAATATATTTAGAGAAGTACACAATTAAGGTTAAATAAGGTCAGTAGGATGCGTCCTAATCCAACGTGACTGGTCTGCTTTCAAGAGGAGAACATTTACACACAGATACATACAGAGCAATGACAATGTAAAGACACAGGAAGAAGATAGCAGTCTGTGGCCAAATCAAATCGATCTCAGAAGAAAACATGCCTGCCAAACTTTGACTTTTGGCATCTAAAATTGTGAGAAAATAAGTTTAGCCATCCAGTCTATGGTACTTTGTTATGACCGCTCTAACAAAATAATGCAGTGAATATTCTCAATTGTTTTCACAATTCTACATAATTCATTATCTTCTCTGATTTTAAAATTGAAGTAATTATTTATAACTAAAGTGGCAAGTGGAGTATTCTTAATGTTACAAAAATAAGTAAGCATTGTTTCGATATTTTATAGTGCTCAAAGTTTAATGATTTAAAGCACCTATGGCAGAAAGAAAGAGAAAGAGAAAGAAACAAAGAAAGAAAACGAAAGAGAAAGAAAGAAAGAAAGAAAGAAAGAAAGAAAGAAAGAAAGAAAGAAAGAAAGAAAGAAAGAAAGAAAGAGAAAGAAAGGAAGGAAGGAAGGAAGGAAGGAAGGAAGGAAGGAAGGAAGGAAGGAAGGAAGGAAATCTTGAGTAAGAAGCAAACCATTCTATGCAGTTATAATAAAAGCACTAAAATAATATCCCATGAACTACGAATGCATACATGCAAATTAATATTCTGACACATGGTAGAAATTTTCTAACCAAATATTCTTTAAAACTCTTTGGACGGGTGAAAATGGATGCTTTAAAGACTGTCTATTAAATTGCTTTGTCATTCACTCCAAACCAGCAGTTTGAGTGTTTTCACATTTTCTCTAGTCTGCCTTAACTTTAATCACCTGATATACCCCAGCGTAAATCAGAGGTATAACTTGCATCTTCTATCACCAATGCCAGTACAGTCAAATGATAATTTGATCCACGTTATAGAGACAATATATTCAGTGGCTATTATTGGTATTAATTTCTATAATGATCTTGGTACTGAGCTATCAAGTTCAAAATGAGTATTTGAAAGATTGGATTAGGTGAATTTTACAGCCTACAATGGCTTAGTGAGGTCTTCTATTACATCGTTTTTTGTTGTTGTTTTATTTTATTTTTAGACGGAGTCTTGCTTCATTGCCCACGCTGGAGCGCAATGGCGCGATCTCAGCTAACTACAAACTTCACCTTCCGGTTCAAGGTATTCTTCCGCCTCAGCCTCCCGAGTAGCTGCGATTACAGGCACCCGCCATTATGCACAGCAAACTTTTGTATTTTTGTAGAGACGGGGTTTCACCATGTTGGCCAGGCTGGTCTTGAACTCCTTACCTCAGGTGATCCACCCACCACGGCCTCCCAAAATGCTGGGATTACAGGTGTGCGCCGCCTCGGTGCCAGACCCCATTACATCTTACCACACAGCCCCTTTGGCTCCTGTGGAGTCAGCCTCAGGCACATGGGAGGAGGAATCCCCCTAAAGCCTGCCTAACACAATTACAGTTAAATCCCTGCAGGTGATCTGCTCTAGACATATCTCTGCTCTAACCTTCCTTCCTCTTATGACCAAAATACATACCAATCTGCTCTTTTCCTATTCTATTATTATCAGCCGTGTCAAATACTTCTGTTTGTTAGGTCATCGTGGTCTTATTTCACTTGTAACTCTCCACGCCAGGTCTGTCAAACTCTCTACATTCTTTCACAAGTTTCCAAGGTTTAAATGTTCTCTACATTTTTTTCAATCTTTCTCTTCACTTTCCTCCGATGACCCCAGATTCCTCTAGTATATTCTCAAGTAGAGAGAGTTTTATTCCCTTCAAACCTCGCTTTAGCCTCAGGCAGCATCATTTACATGTTTTTTAGATTGTCTTTCCTCTGGCTTCATTACTCACCAAACATCTTTTTACAACCTTTCCTGATTATTGCCTCTTATTGAGCTTATCACAACTGGTTATTAATTATAACATCTTATTTTCATCCTTGTCACTACCAGCTATAAATCAAGGTTTGGATGCCATACCAACATCCATTTAAAACATTGCTCTTGGATCACAATTATCTGTTCCTCTCCAATTCTGCCAAGCGACTTCAATGACTTCCCTTCAACCATAGTTCCTTAACTCTCTCTACTCAGATGCATACATCATTTTCAAGTTATCACTTATCTAAATATCATAATCTTGGGAATTCATTCAGTGACTAAAAGCTTTTATATTATTCTGATAATCTTATGTTTTAATGTATGAGACATTAAGAATGGATGTTGGGAAAGATATACATATAGATATTTCACTATTAAACATGTTTCTAAGAACCTTCTTTCAATTAAGCAAAAAGCTTATTTTGGAGGATCCCTGATAGGATTTGTATATGTCCAGAATCTATATTTAGCCAAATCTAAGGAATCTATTAAAATTTTTAAAATGCAGTTTGATTTCTGTAAAGTAACCGTTTATAAATTTGTTGTGTTTATTTTAAAATTATATATTTTAAACAATCTTACCTGTAAATGGTGGGTGACAGACACATTCATATCCTTGCTCATCCCAATTTCCTCTTTTATTAATGCAACTGCCATCATTTTTACATGGTTTAAAAGAACATGCATCAAGTTCCTGGCAGTATTTTCCAGAAAATGGAGGCTGGCAATGGCAGCTATATGTCTTGCTCCAAGCTTCACTAAGACATTTACCATGACCAGAGCAAAATTCTGAACTCAGAGATTCCTGGCAGAACTGCTGTTTCACTGTCACATTTAGTCGAAGTCCCAGTGAACAAGGTGATGGACCACTTGCCATAACTGTGATAAAATAATGTGTTCCAACACTCAACCACTTAGAATTAACAGTGTGCATTCCTTTTAGTCTGCAACCAAAAAGTAACTGATCTTCCGTTGTGGTATTTTGCACACAGCCAATGAAAGATGTTTCAGAAACATTCATCAAATTTATTTCTGGAAATTGAAGAGATGGTTCAGAAGAAATTACAAGGATATCTCCTAATTGAATTTGCAAAGGGCAAATCTGGGGAACAACTTGATTGCCTGAAGTATCTATTTTAGTGTTTACACCCAAAAACCAGCAATCTCTGTAGAAGTCCAAGCAGATGTTTGCTGTTAGTGTCCAATTTACCACATGTGATGAGGGTTGTGGATGCCATTCTTCCACCAATTTCCGTCTACATGTTTTTCCATTTATAAAAGAACTGTGAAAAACCATGAGGCTCAGAATGACAATTGATTTGTCAGTCATTTTTGGGCAACTGTATTTTACAGTTTATCGTAAAGAATTGCTGCAAAATAGTGTTTTAAGTATTGCTGGAAATTTCCAAGCAAAGTTGTTGTTAGGGATTCCTGGGAAATGGAATTGGCTTTTTTTCTGTCCCCAAAGTAGCTTTGATGACAATGTGCTTTGATGGAGAAACGGAGGAATTTGAATGTTGTAAATATTCCTTTAAACAGAAAAAAAAAACATACATTGTTAGTGAAGTTTTCCCTAAATTACTTAATAGTATAGAAAATGCTAGCTCTTTCTGTAGATTTAATAAGAGCCTACACTGCAAAGATGTCACCAGCAGCTGGGGACCTTCTTTGGGAAAGAAGGCCAAGAAAAACATGATCAAGATATGTTGATCTGGTCAAGCTTTATGTAGTCACCTGATTTTGAAAAGTTCTGATTTCATGACATAATTAAGTCAGCAACTTACTGCGGTCTTTTGTATTTTCTCTTTACACCAAGCTTCAATCTAATCGAAACACAGCACAGCCAAGATTCGTTTACAGATGGTTTCAATTTTCCTGGGATCTAAGCATTCCTCTTCTGATTAGTTTTCAAAAAACACCTTTAAAACATAGACGAGTAAAATCATTTAAATATATTTTCATGTAATATTTTATATAAAATAAGCCTTAAAATGCCTGACAGTGACAATCATGTTCCTTTTATCCAGAGGATGGGAGCTCCCATATATATATATATATTTCTGTTGTGCAAATGACCAAACCTGGAATGAGTCTTCATCAACTTCTGTAAGAATGGTGGAAGTTGTCAGATAAAGAGGGAAAAGGAGGTCAAAAAGCAGTAATGAAAACATTATAAGTAAAACGCTAGTAACTGAAAGGAGGGGTCAGTCCATCAATTCTGTTGTTCCAGAGGGCAAGAAAACATAAAGGATTTCTGAGTTTAATATATTGACCTATTTTCTTTAAAGGTAACTACCAATTATTGAAAGTTTTCTCTGTACAAATCACTCTACTACTTGATTAACAAATAAACTGCAATCCTCACAATAAAACTCAAATTTTAAGAAGAAAAGTAAATAAGTTCAGTGAAAAAAACGTGTTCTTTGGATGTCAGTTATGTTATTCATTTAATGTCCTTAGGCAACCTGAGATTTAATTATCTCCACTTTCAAATAGGTACACTGGGGAGAAGTACAGCTAATTAACAAGGTAAGATTGAAGATTGAATGACTATGTAAACATATATGAGTCACTCAATAAATAGTAACTTTTATTTTTGTTATTGTACAATTTCATCCAGCAGGTAAGTGGTATATGTTGGATTAAAATTCAGGTTTGTGAGATTCAAAATGTCGGCATTTTCTACTGTACTGTAAAGATCAATTAAATGCTGTTAAATTATGTTATGCCATTATATAATTTATTTGTTAATTCATATCAAATCTTTACAGTAAGTCTAATATCTTAATGAGTAGTCTAGATCAGGCAGAAATCAAATTTTAATTATAAATTACCTCTTTGCAATTTCAGTTCTACATTTTAGAAATCTATGAAATATAAATTCATATGTGACATGTAACACAAATATGCATATAGAAAGATAAAATACAACTTCCACATGATTAAACGTTCTACATAATCATGTTAATTTCAAATATATTAATCACCTTGTTAATTTTATAGATTTAAATTATTAATCTTGCTAAAGGTTTTAAAAAATAATTCAAACAAGTATATTTGAGCTCAATCTATGTACAAAGCAATATGCTAAGTACCAAGATTCATCAATAATCAGTTGGAATAAGGTATCAATGGAAGGAATTAAGAACTCAGTGAAGGAGACAGATCATTAGACAAGCAACATCATCAAATTGCTATCAACAAAATAGTCTAATTGTCTATGAGACATGTAGCAAGGACATTTAATCCAAGCTAGGAAACAAAATCTAAGCTAAAATGATGAAATTGAATCACCTGGGAAAATTGCCAAAGGAAAAATGTTCCAGGAGAGAGCATCTGTCTAAAGATTTTGAGGCGAATGTGACACTGGATGCCTTTAAGGATGTAAGAGAAGTGGAGCTTTCTCATCAAAGAGGGAAAAGGAATTACAATTAAAGATAAGCACTCGATTTAGGAAGAGATTATATCAAGAAGTAGCAGCCATTATCAGTAAAGGAGCTCATATTTTATCTGAGAGCAATGAATAGCCTCCTGAAGATTTCATATAGCTGATTAACAAAAAAATAAAATAAATCCTCACTTAACTTTGTCCATAGGTTCTTGGAAACTGCGACTTCAAGCAAAACAACATATGACAAATCAATTTTGTTCTCTCTTCAATGTTACAATGAAAAAACAGAGGAGGAAAAAATGTTATTTGAGGATCAACATGTTGTGTGTGGTTTTGCTTAAAGTCACAATTTTGAAGAACCTGTCAACTACATTGAGAACTCATTATAATTTAATAGTATTAGTCTAGTTTCAAGGTGAGGAACATATTGGTGAGTGCAATTAAAAGAATTGAGACACTTGTGCAGGAGACAACAACATTAAAGTAGTGAAATAATAACGAAGACTGATTAGTACAGAGGCAATACAAATATAACACTGGTGGGAGTCCATAAATATTGAAATAGTAGAATTACTACATCTCCAACGCTGTTGACCTAAAGAAAGAGAATAAAATCCAGGAAGACCAGTTAGGGCAATGAGATGGCAAGGAAGAGGGGAGAAGTCTGATTCACTTAAGCATACACTCAATTTAAGGTCTGAGTGATTTTCTCGCACAAGTGTTCAGAAATCACAAGATAGAAAGTGAGGTTTTAGAGAAAGATACAAATCACTAGGCAATACTGAAATACTTTTGTACCTGTAAATCACAAATTTACAGTAGTAGCAACCTGCACAGGTGTATTATTTTCCCAGTAGCTTAGTTGAAAAGGATACACTAAAGATTAAATAGCAAATGAGTTAAACACAGTCACAAATTTATTTCCACATGTAAATGAGAAGAAACAAATTACATTTGCATTGAAGCAAAATTAGGCCTGTGTGACATTTTTAGACTGACTGCAGATGTGAGCTCGCATTATTGTGGGGCTAATCCCATGCTTCTTAGAGCACGCTAGGTCTCTAATTATTGTGCATTTATGTTTTCAAAGAGAAAGTGGCTTGATGCATTGCATTTCCGCCTGGTAAAAATTTAAATAAATGAAAATAGCAGCAAAGGAAAAAAAAAAAAACTAATAGAAAAACATTTGTGAAGTCACTGTGTATCTATACATGCTGAATACAAAATGCTTTGGATTTTATTGGGAACTAGAGCAATATAAACATAAATTTGAAAAAGGCGATATAATTTTGACCCAAAAGGTATGATGCTATGTGTCTCAGCTTTTCATTTATAAAGACATTCTTCAAACCCTGTCAAAATGGCAAGCCAAATGGCCTTCTCCTCAATTCTAAACACACATATTGATTATAATGTATTTAAGAGTTAAAATGAGGAAGTAATTTTATCCCAGGTGATATTACCATTAACATCTTATAAATTCTTGAACCAAGAAGTCCAGAAAGCCAGTACTATGATGGAGACATTGACAGCATTGCACATAATTACAACCATAACATCCCTTGACAGGTTACATTAGCAGAAAAAATATTTCACAGGAAAATATGTGTAATTTCAGATGAATATGAACTGTATCACTTTTATAGTACCTTTGTAGTTAGGTTATTCTAACAAATAAAGCCCAACTTAAATCCAGTAGTTAAGAAAACATGAACAATATTTCTTCCTTTCACAAATAGCTGTCGTCTTAAATGACATCTTTTAAAAAATAAAGGAATAGGTTTAAACAAATAAATTTTATATAAGCCAAAAAATAATTTGAACATAACATGCTCATTATAATAGTTGGCATATAACAGGCATTCAATTAAAGATAGCTGAGTAAATATTGGAGATGACAGATATAATTTATTTTTATTTGCACTCAATAGACAATATTATGAACTGTGGACGCCTTTAATAAGCTTGTAGTTGATTCTATATACCTGGTATTTTTCATGTTTCACTTCTTTAAGGACTATGACCTCCACAATAAGCAGCTTTTTATTTGTATGAATTATACATTGTACTTTCAAAACATATACTAAGAGGAAAATTAGAAGAGATAAAATTAACAGATACAAAAGTTGTCATAATTTATGCTTGTTCTCTAGAAAGTAAGCAACAAATTTTACCTACCACAGATTGGACTAAAATTATAGGAAGGGAGTGAAAATGTGTGTTTCAGAAATGCTAATATAGCTACCAGCAGTATGAATGATGAACATTTTAGCAAGGAGACTAGAAAAGGGAAAAAATGGTAAATTTTAAAATAAAACTGAGATAGAGTAATGGAGAAGAGACAGCTGATTTATTCATTATTTTTGAAGGGAGTAGTGACTGACTTTATCGATTATGCACCTACTATGTGGGAGACACCAATCCTTCTTTAGTCCACTGTCTTGGTTATGACAATGATCCTGTGAGGTAAATAGTCATAGCCCCATTTTAAAAATGAGAAAATTTAAGTCACCATAGTGTCTGAAGAAATAAAAATAAAAAGAGTAAAAAATAAAAAAATAAAATGAGAAAACTGAAGCACAGAAAGACTGAGGACTTGCCCCAGCTCATACAATCAATAAGCAGTGGTGCATGGATTGACCTCACTCTAAAACACATGTTCTCAGTCACATTTACCATCTCATACACAAATGCGCACACTTAGGTTTCTGAGGCAAAGGAGGCAGCTAATTTAAGAGAAAGAATATTCACAACATGATTGCCAATAAGGCATAATAAGGCATAGGATTAAACAAAGTGGCTCAGGCAAAAGATGACCGAGAATCTTGAGGAACAATAATATTCAAGAGAGAAGTGAAAGAAAGTATCTCAAATTATCCTTGGATTTTGTTAAGAAAGATAAAGAAAAAGGTTTTCAGAATTTTTAGAGTTGGCACTTTTATAAATTATGAAGTGAGTTTTCTATATTTGATGATCATAATGGTGGTAAACTCAGTAACTGGTCAGTTGATGCTATAAGAGCAGGTAGATTTGAGTGATATGGTGTGATTAAGCAAGAGAAAAATCAAATTTAGAAAAATCTTTGAAAAAATTGTGTATAGAAGAAGAGAATTAAGTAAACAAGTTGCCAAAATAGAGTCAAAAATCTCATTTACTACATCAACTTCTTCATAAAGCGGTGTTTAAACTCAGATCTCTAGGTTGAGCACCATTCTACAAGTGCCTTCACATTATAGTATCCTTTTTAAAGAAGAAAGAATAGGCAGAAATGTACCTTCATCAGTTCCCTCTTATTTCTGTCTCCCAGGTTCATATAATCCTAAATGGAATAAACAGTCAGGAATGAAGTGATTGCAGGGAATGTGCTGGGGTCACTGATGTCAGGAGTTACAAAGAGCCACAGGACTGTGAGTGTCACAGATGAGCTAAGGAATGAAGTGCATTGTAGATTACGCCTGGGGGTGGGGAAAGGTCAGAACTTTCTGTTTTGCTCATTACTCAGCTACTTACAAATGTATAATTTTATAATGCTTTTTAACATGCTTAAATGTTTAGAGACTACATTTAATATGTTTTTTTTTTTTTTTTTTTTTTTTTTTTTTTTTTGAGACGGAGTCTCGCTCTGTCGCCTGGGCTGGAGTGCAGTGGCCGGATCTCAGCTCACTGCAAGCTCCGCCTCCCGGGTTTACGCCATTCTCCTGCCTCAGCCTCCCAAGTAGCTGGGACTACAGGCGCCAGCCACCTCTCCCGGCTAGCTTTTTTTGTATTTTTTAGTAGAGACAGGGTTTCACCGTGTTAGCCAGGATGGTCTCGAACTCCTGACTTCGTGATCCGCCCGTCTCGGCCTCCCAAAGTGCTGGGATTACAGGCTTGAGCCACCGCGCCCGGCCGATATTTTCCTTTTTAATTCACACGCTGTACGAGTAGGCCTCAGAAATTTTAAATAGCTGTATTAAAGAGTACTTGTTAGAAACAGAGTTTGTCTTCTGTGAAGTGAAATTGGTTTTCTGTAAGTAATCTAGAATAGAAAATAATTGATAATAGTATCACTATATCTGTAAATGTCCATGCATACATGTGCGTTTGTGTGTGTGTGGGAGAAGGGAGATGTATGCAGCCTCATCTCAATCTGAGTCATCACAACATATTGGTATTGTTAGTTATTTGTCTTTTGTAGATGATTAAAATGAGAATTTAGATGATTGCATTGAGGTTTCATTATTCAACTCTTTTAAGATCATATTTCTTATCTCTTAACAGAGATAATTTTTTTCTAGAATATTTTCATTTTAATGAGGAAAAACTACATTTAAGAAAAACACCTAAATTATAGTTACCATAATCCAATTGGTCTACAGTATATGGATTAAAAGTGGTAAAGAAATGGAAAGAAACATCAATATATTGTAATTGGAGTGAAGAATGGATGATGCTTAGTAACTCACTGATTCACAGAGTATAAATGATTTGCCATTCAAGATATCATTTCAATTGCAATTATAAATTTTGTATTAACTTTTCTTTAGTTTGTAGTTAAATTTTTATCAAAATATATTTCCATATGTGACATTATAAAAAAGCATATAGATTATTTTGACATATTAAAATACGCTGCAAGAAATTAGTTTTTTTTTTTTTTGAAATACTTTAAGCTTGCCTTAAAAAATATTATCTAGACAACTTTGCCATTAACTAGAGGGTGAAAATACTATCATTAAACAGAAATGGATGAGATAATAGCATCATACCTTTACCAACATACTTATTTGCTTTTAAAAAACAGAGCTGGTTTTATAAGAGAAAATGTTAAATAAATTATGCCTTATTTTGTACTTCCTTTTCCTTTCTCCACATATGGTCTTATAGCTTATTGATTTTTAAAAAAATTAAGTATAACTTCTTTTCCATTGACTATATATTTTAGCTTTCGTAAAAAACAAAAAAAAAAGGTTCTTTGTTTAAACATTGACCTTTCATTGAAATTAAGATAGCTTAAGCATGTACAAAGTCAAAGGCTATATGTGACTTATAGACAAAAATGTTTTGCTTCCATGTTTTGACAATTATGAATAAAGCTACTATAAAGAGCATAAGGATGTCTTACAAAACTAAACATACTCTTACCATGTGATCCAATAATCATACTCAATTCATGCAAATCATACTTTTGGTATTAACTCAAAGAAGTTGAAAAATTACATCCCAGAAAATACTGCACAGATCTTTATTATATTAACTTTTAAATGCATATTTTAAAAAGTAGAGTTTTAAATTTACAAAGTTATTAGGAATAGAGTGCTGAATGTTCTCGTGTATACCATATTGTCCAGTTTCTATGATTTTTTAATGTTTCATATTAGTATAATACATTTGTCATAATTAATGAGTTAATAGTATATTAACTAATTTTACTTAATGTCAATGCTTTCCTCAGACTTTTTCAGTTTTTACATTATGTCCCTTTTTCTTTTCTAGGATCCTATTCAGGCTACTACATTACATATAGTAGTCGTATCTTCTTAGGCTCTTCCTGGTTGTTACTTGCCTTGTTTTGACGACCTTTACATTTTTTAGGACTATTGGTTAAGTATTTGTAGAGGAACACCCTGCAATTATGATTCATCTGATTTCTTTTCCATTGCTGTATAAAAGTAGTACGTATTGGGGAGAAAGACCACAGAAGTAAAATCTTTAAAAGGTGAAGCAGTAAAGTTTCATTTTCATCACATCATATGGAATATAAGTAGTCACCATTAATGTTAACCTTGATCACCTGTCTTGAGGTAGTATTTGTCAAGTTTCACTATCACCCTTTTAACCCTGCCTCTATTGTCATATGAATGCTTTGGAATGTAATAAACTATACTTAGTTTTGGAAGAAACTATTAAACTGTTTTCTAAAGTGGTGGTACTATGATTTTTTAAAATTTTTACCAGCAGTTAATCAAGAGTTATCATTACTTTGCATCTTTGCCAGCGGTAGTAGTGTGAGTTCTTTGGATTTTAGCCATTTAAATAGGTATTTACTGATACCTCATTGTTGCTTGCTTAAATTTCTAATGACAAATGATGCTAAACACATTTTTATATGCTTATTTACCATCTATATATTTTGGGGGTTGAATTGTCTATTCAGATGTTATGCACGTTTAATGCTCATTGTTCTATTATTGTTATTGAGTTTTAAGAATCCTTTTACATTTGGATAAAAATCCTTTATCAGATAAGTGTTTTGCCAATATTTCTCCAAGCAGTTGTTTTTATTATCTTAACAGTGTCACTTCAAGGCAGATTTTAATTTTAATAAAGTCCAAATTTCCATTTTCTATCATGGAATTATGCTTATGGTGTTGTATCAAAAAATGTATTGCCAAGTCCAGGGTCATCTACATTTTATATTTATTTTATGTTTATATTTATTATATATTATATTTTTTATTTATATTATGTTTTCTCCTAGAAATTTTATAATTAAGTGTTTTGCATTTAGGTATGTAATTCATTTTGATCTAATTTTTGTGGAGAGTGTAAGTTGTAAATTCAAAGCCTATGTTCATTTTATTTTCATATGAGTATCAAATTCTTCCAAAACCAATTAATAAGAAGACTATACTTTTGGCTTTGAACTGCATTTGATTGTTCATCACAAATTAGTTGATTACATTTGTGTGGTTCTATGTTTGAATTCTCTATTCTGTTCCATTGATATACATGCTTGTTCTTTTGTCGATACCAGGCTACCTTGATTATTGTTGCTTAATGGTTACATGTTGAAATCAGGCAGAGTGTATTCTCCAACCTTATTTTCTTCAGTATCGTGGTGGTTTATTCTAGTCTTTTGCCTTGCATAAAAACTCTATAACCAGGGTGTCAATATTGGCAAAATAGCTTGATGTAATTTTGATTGGGATTGTACTGAATCTGTGGATCACACAGGTAAGAAGTGAAATCTTAATTATATTGAGGCTCCCAGTTAATGAACATGGAATCTCTTTCCATTTATGTATAATATTTATTTAGATTTTTATCTGAGTTTAGTTTCCCATGTATAGTTCGGTACATAATTTTATAGGTATATACCCAATTATTTATTTATTTTGGGTACTATTACAAATGGTATTATTTTTCATTTAAATATTAGTTGTTCATTGCTATTACATGGGAAAGCAGTTGACTTTTGTATACGGTATTAAATTTTATCCTGGACACATGCTATACTGACTTATTTAAGGCATTGTTTAATATTTGGGAATAGAGACCATTTTATCTCTTTCTTATTAGTCTGCATACATTTTCTTGCTTTTCTTTTCTAATTGTGCTAGCGAGAATTTCCTACTGTTGAATAGGAGTGATGAGAGGACACTCTTGCCTTGTTCCAGACCTTTGGAGGAAAGTATCCATTTTTCTACACTAATTAGCATAACTGTAGGATTTTACTGATGTTCTTTACTAAATTGATGCTTTTCTTCTCTATTTTTTGGCTTTCTGAGAGTTTTCATCCAGATTAGTTGTTAAATTTTGTAAAATATTTTTCTGTGTCAGTTTATATAATTATAAAATACTTTTCCTTTAGATAATTGATATGGTAGATTACAATGATTAATTTTAAAATGGAGAGCTAACTTTGCACTGTGGTATAAATACTGTTTTTCATGATTTATTATTCTTTTTACTTATTGTTAGATTCAAGCTTAAATATTTGTTGAGAATGTTGTGTCTACGTTCATGAGAGTTATTAGTCTATAGTTTTCCTTTATTTTAATATATTTGTCTACTTTTGGAATTAGGGTAATGCTAGCCACAGGAAATGACTTAGGAAGTGTTCCAGCTGCTTCTATTTTACTGGAAGGGGTTATGAAGAATTGGTATCATTTCTTTCTTTCCTAGTTGGTAGAATTTACCAGGGAATTAATCTGAGAGAGGTAATTTATTTTATGGAAGAGCATTAGTTATTCATTCAATTTCCTACATACATGTAGGCCTATTGAGATGATCTTTTTGTCCGCGAGTATTGATAGCTTGTGTCATTCAAGAAATTGATCTATTTTATGAACATTTTCAAATATTGAGACAGAAAGTTGTTTTTAGTATCCTTTTATACGTCTTCTTAATGCCCATAGGAACAATAATGGAAATCCCTGTTTGATTTATTATATTAATAACTTATGTCCCTTCTCTCTTTTTCCCTTGATTAGCCTGACTAGAGTCTTTATAAATTTTATTAATATTTCCAAATAATAACTTTTGTTTTTGTTTATTTTCTTTATTGGTTTTCTATTTTTAATCTTACTGAGGTCTAATTTTAACTCTTTCTCTTCTTTTGCTTAGTTTGGCTGAAGTTACTGTCATTTCTCTAACTCTTTAAAGTGAAAGCTTAAGTTATTGATTATAGATTTTATTTTCTAATATATGCATTTAATGTTATGCATTGTCTCTGTGCACTGCTTTTTCTGGATCTCAATGGTTTGACCAGTTACAGTTTCATTTTCATTTAGTTCAAAATACTTTTTTAAGTTTCTCTTCAGACTTCTCTGACCAATGTGCTATTCAAAGTACACTGTTAAATTTCAAATAATTTGACATTTCTTCAAGTATCATTCTTTTACTGAATCCTACTTTTATTCCACTGTGGCATGGGGATATATGTTTTATGATTTCATTTTGTCTTCATGTGTTCAGGTATGTTTTATGGTCTAGAATGTGGTCTGTCTTCTTAAATGTTCCACACAGTCTCAAAAGAATTCCTCCTACTGTTGGGTAGAGGACTCTATAAATGCCAATTATATCAAGCTGTTTTATAGTGCTGATTGGTCAATCATATCTTTATGAGGTTTCTGCCTGCTTGGCTTATCAGTTACAAATAGGGGTATTTAATGTATCCAACTATAATGGTGGGTTTTCTCTTATTCCTGTCTGTTTTATCACTTGTCTAATATATTTTGGCATGATGTTGCTAGGTACATGCACATTTAGGATTGTTATGTCTGCTTGCGGAATTGATTCCATGAAGTCTGCTTTATCTGAAATTACTTGAGCTATTGAAGATTTCTTTTGATTAGTGGGAGCGTAATATATCTTTTTGCATCTCTTTTAACCTACCTGAGTCTTTATATTTAAAGTGTTTCTTGTAAATAGATTATAGGCAGGTCTTGTTTGCTTATTTGTTTTTCTCCACTCTGAGAAGCAGAGTATATTTCATTGATTTCCATATTCCTCTTTTTCTATGTGTTCTGGTTTTAGTTGGGTACTTTACATGATTATTTTTATCTTCTCTCTTAGAGAATCAATTATACTTCTTTTAATGATTGTATTGATTGTCCTGAAGTTTACAACTTTCTTTCTCTCTTTTTCTTTTTTTCTTTCTTTCCTTCTTTCTTTCTTCTTTCTTTGTTTCTTTCTTCTGTTTCTTTCTTTCTTTCCTTCCTTTTCTTTCTTTCTTTCTTTCTTTCTTTCTTTCTTTCTTTCCTTTCTTTCTTTCTTTCTTTCTTTCTCTCTCTCTTTCTCTCTCTCTCTCTTTCTTTCTTTCTCTTTCTTCCTTTCTCTTTCTTCCTTCCTCTCTCTCTCTCACCCTTCCTTCCTTCCTTCCTTCTTTCCTTCCTTTCCTTCCTTCCTCCCTTCCNNC